>NW_025999842.1:15236643-15252455 GCF_001458135.2 Marmota marmota marmota | reverse complement strand
GTATATATATATATATATATATATATATATATATATATATATATATATGAAATTTATCTTGCCTAGTTTTAAAATTGGCCAAAAAATAAATAAATGAGGAGAAAAACATGCATCTACTGTTGATCATTTAAGCCTCTAAATCTATAATACATTTTGGGGATTAGCATATCAATATTAGCTAAGGGCAATGCAACATAGGAGTTTTCATTTTTAAGTTATTTATTTGAATTTAAATCAGATCACCAGTGAGGTATCACTCAGCATAACCAGTAAACTCTCTCTGAACACAGAACACAAAATGAAAACTGAATCCTTTTTTTCTTTGCTGGTGGTGCCACTAACACCATTGAAAAATGACTGTTATAAAATTAAAATAGCTATAAATAGTATAGATTCTACATATGGCTTATCTTCTATAGGGACCTAAGATTGTTTAATTGGTTAAAAATGTTTATTAAATCCCAACCATAAACGACACAGTTCTTGGATAATTACAGTGCTTGCCTGTAAAGAATTCTCATTCAGATAGTGAGGTAACATTCACCTGCTCACATGTAGTTTTCCATATTCTTTAAAAAGAGTCACATGTTGTTTTTTAGGATACATAAATAAAATTAGAATATGACAACATTTGGCTACATTCAATCTAGTAACTTACTTAAGAACTAGTGAGTTTAGAGTAAGCGACCTTGATAGAAGAAAAGCAGGAAAAGCAGGAACAATCTTCAAGTTGCCAAGGTGTGACTTACACCCTTTAGGCTTGATCTGTTATCTGAGACATAGAGAAATACATTCATTTAATCAACATTTGTTGATGATTAAGCCAAGCTATTTATAGATTTACAAAGAAAAGAAATGAAGGGCAAGATCCCTATTTTCAAATGCCTTAACAGTTCATGGGCAGTAACATTTTCCTCCTGATCACTTCTCATGAAATGACCTGTGTATATATTTGTAGACTACTTTATGAAAGACACAGGAAACAGTAGTGTTTGACCAGATAGCAATAGACCCACCCTCTCATACACTCCCCCCCCCACAAAAACCTAAGCAATGTTTAATATTAGAACATTTTTTTTTCTAAATGAGCCTTCAAATCTCAGAATATAGATTATTTAATAGTGATTTTTCAGAGATTTATTTAATCAGAGCTTATTGTAATTTAACAGTCATTTTAAATTTTAACATTGTTAAAAGCTCAGAATTATATTCACATAGACATTTCAATTGAAATAAATGAAATATTATTAGAATGCACATGTCATGGTCTTTTATCCATATGAACAAGAGGGTTCAGTTTACTTATAAAAGCAGGATGTGACCTGGTGTTCCAGACTATGTAGAGAAATCACAATGGTGAAGCTGTGATGCTTTGACAGTTTGTTAACTACTACTTGGTTGGAGTGCTAAAACTATTCATTGTTCTGGCAAATGTCTCTTCAAGAAAAAGTAGGGGGGACAGTGCTATGGAGTGATAGTGGTTAGATTATATTGTTATATTGTGTGCATATACAAATATGTAACAACAAATACCATCAGTTTGTAAAACTATAATGCATCAATAAGAAATATGAAAAAAAAGAAGCAATGGAGCCTAAGAAACCACACCTAGCTTAATGTTTTTGTAAAACCAGAGACATATTCCCTAACTTCACTCACTAAAAGAAACAAGTAAACCAAAAGTTATCAAGGACTTAACAATTTTGAAATTTAGAAGTGAGTATAAAAGTGTATTAAGAAAGTATTTTCCAGTTGTGAGTAAAGAATGATAGATAAACATAAATTACAAAGTTTTTATCTGTATCAGCTTCATACTCACACATATGAATATGAACACATTATAACTATAATACATATTACAATCAAATATATACATGTAATACATGTGCATTTACTTACATTATTAATTATATACAATAATTACATGCAATTTAACTCCATCTATACATGCATAAAAAGAGACACAATCTCAAAAATAGTGTGACAATTCCTGTTTTGCACAGGCTAGGTTCTTTAAAACTCAAAATAATGCTATGTTACAAAATGATGGTATTCTTATTCTATAGATAATATTGTAATAAACACGAATGACAGATAAATTACGTCACTTCTCTAAAAGAAAATAGTTAAAAGAAGGAATGGGGTCAGGATTCTAAGTCATTAGAGCTTATACTCTTATCCTATGTTTATGCTAAAATAATTTCTCTATTACCATCTTTTGTCTATTTACCTATATAAAATACATATGTAATATGTGATAGGCGTGAGGTTTTGATAGGAAGAATTTTATAATAAATAATTTAGATCTATATTATTTACAGATATGCCTGATATCCACATTATAAAAAAAACAAGTAATGGGTATTATGATGGAGGATTACAAATTAATTTATAATTTTTTAAATTTAAACCCTTTTGCTTTTCTTAAATACAGTTATATCAGGGTTTAATTTCTATCTTCCTCTAATTTTGTTTATTTAGTAGTATAGTCATCAATCACCCCTTTATTGTTGAAGCTTGTTCTTCTTGTTAACTTGTCTATTCTTTAGGGCTTTTTCTCTGATCCTCCAGTCTTTGTGTTACTTTCTTAGTTCAAATCTCTCTCTCTCTCTCTCTCTCTCTCTCTCTCTCTCTCTGTTGTTTTTAGTTATACATGACAGTTGAATATATTTTAATATAATTATACAAGCATGGAATATATCTTATTCTAATTAGGACCCCATTCTTGTGAATGTGCACAATAGTGGAATTCACTGTGGTATGTTCATATTTGTACATATGAAAATTAGGTCAGATTCATTCCACCATCTTTCCTTTGCTTATGTTGCCTTTTCTTTCTTCCTCTTTGTCTAATCTACTAAAAGTTTATTCTCCCTCCCCATGTTTACTATGGGTTAGCCTCCACATATCAGTGAAAGCTCAATCTTTGGTTTTTTGGGGATTGACTTATTTCAGTTAGCATGACAGTCTCCAGATCCATACATTTACTGGCAAATGTCATAAAGTCATTCTTCAGTATGGCTGAGTAATATTTCATTGTATATATAAACCACATTTTAAAAATATCTATTCATCTGTTAATGGCCCTCTAGATTGGTTCCATATCTTAGCTATTATGAATGGAGCTGCTATAAACATTGATGTGGCTGCATCACTGTAGTATGATGATTTTTATATCCTTTAGATATTTACTAAGGAGTGAAATAGCTGGGTCAAATGGTGGTTCCATTCCTAATATTCTGAGAAATCTCCATACTGTTTTCCAGAGTGTTTGCACCAACTTTTAGTCCAAACAAAAATATATGAGTGTACACTTACCCCACATCCTCACCAAAATTTATTGTTTCTTTTATTCTTGATAATTGCCATTCTGGTTGGAGTGGGAAGAAATCTCAGTGTAGTTTTAATTTACATTTCTCTAATTGATAGAGATGTTGAACTTTCTCATATATTTGTTGATCATTTGAATTCCTTTTTTGAGAAAGGTCTGTTCAGTTCCATTTCCTTTTTATTGATTGGGTTACTTGCTCTTTTGATGTTATTTTTTAAATTTCTTTATATATCCTAGAAATTAATGCCCTATCTAAGGTGCAAGTGGCAAAGACTTACTCCCATGTTTAGTCTCTCTTTTCATGCTCTTGATTGTTTTCTTTGCTGTGAAGAAGCTTTTTAGTTTGATGCCATTCCATTTATTGATTTTTTTTTTTTTAATTTTACTTCTTGTGCTTTAGGAAGTCAGTTCCTGAAGCTGACATGTTATACAGTTGGGCCTACATTTTCTTCTAGTATGGGCAGGGTTTTGGGTCTAATTCCAAAGTCCTTGGTCCATTTTGAGTTGAGTTTTCCGCAGCATGAGAGATAAGGGTTTAGGTCCATTTTGCAATATATGGATTTCCAGTTTTCCCAGCAACATTTGTGGAATAGGCTTTCTTTTCTCCAGCATATGTTTTGGGCACTGTTGTCTAGTATGAGGTAAGTATATTTATGTGGGTTTGTTTCTGTGTCTTCTGTTCTATTCCATTGATCTTCTTGCAATTTTGGTGCCAATACTATGCTGTTTTTGTTACTATATCTCTTTTGTATAATTTAAGGACTGGTATTGTGATGCCTCCTCCTTCACTTTTCTCACTGAGGATTTCTTTGGTAATTCTGTGCCTCTTACATTTCCAAATGAATTTTATGACTGCTTTTTCTATTTCTATAAAGAATATCATTGGAATTTTGAAGGGGATTGCCTTCAATCTGTATAGTATAGCCATTTTGACAATATTAATTCTGCCTATCCAAGAACATGGGACACATTTTCATCTTCCAAAGTCTTCTTCAAATTCTTTCTTTAGTGACTATAGTTTTCATTGTAGAGGTCCTTCATCTCATTTATAAGATTAATTCTCAAGGTTTTTGTTTTTGTTTTGATGCTTTTGTGAATGGAGTGGTTTTCCTAATTTCTCTTTTAGCTGATTCATTATTGACGTATATGAACACAATTGATTTATATGTGTTAATTTTGTATCCTGCTATTTTGCTGAATTCATTTATGAGTTCTAGAAGTTTTATGGTAGAGTCTTTTGGATATTCTAAATATAGAATCATGTTGAAGGCAAACAATGATAGTTTGAACTCTTTGTTTTCCTATCCATACCCCTTATAAAGATAATCTCACCTTTGCTTGGATCTTCAACTTTATCATTAGTGCTTTAATTTCCTTGATTCCCAATTTCTAAAAATTGGCATATTATACTCCTTCTTTTTTTATCCTAATAATAATAATAATCCACTGTTTCTCTTTATTTTCTCAGCCATTGTTCCCATAACTTAAAATTCTTTAAGCCTTCCACCTTTTATACTTGTCTTCCAATTAGTTTTTTTTTTTCTTTTTTAACTTTTTTGGTGTCTTTTTTGCTGATCTTGCATATTCCAAATGGATTGATGTCTTCAAAAGAGTTTAGCCTTATCTGACTTCCATCTATTGGAAGTTAATATTGAGACTGTTTTATTTCTCGGGGGGGGGGGGGGAAATTGATTTTTTTTTTCTGTTAAATAGCTAAGGTCCTCCATAGTGTCATGTTGATTGTATTGACTCTTTGCATACCAGTCTTCAGTTGAGCCAAACCATCCTAAATGATGTGCAGATTTCCACTTATTTGCCAGCTCCTTCATTAGGTATGCTTTCCTATTTCAAGTGGTATTTCTTTAAAAGATTAACATAATTAATTTCATTAACAGATGATCAAGGTTCAACCTTTTTTATGCTACATAACATGGCTATGTTTTTATCTTTTATATTTCTTCAGTAATGGATTAACTTACATATTTCCTTCAACATTTAGCTTTGGAATTAAACTGAAAATGTTTTCTTGTGGCATAGAGCCCTTGAATGTACAGAGAGATTCTAAATTTCTTTAACTACTTTTCTGATTACTCTTGGGCAGTGTTCAGATTTACCAAATATTTACATTACAGTACAGTCAGTATTAATGAATTTCATATAATACAATTGTTTCTGCTAAGAAACTTCCATTTAAAATTTGGTTCTGTGAAGAGCATTTTCCTTCTGAATTTATCACTATTTGTATTTAGTTCCATTTTTCATTCATTTGATTTTGGTTTTAACTTATTGTTGGGTAATAATTAAAACTTCGGCTGGGGTTGTGGCTCAGTGATAGAACACTCATCTAGCACTTGTGAGGCACTGGGTTTGATTCTTAGCACCACATAAAAACAAATAAATAAAATAAAGTTATTCTGTCTATCTACTAAAAAAATTAAAAATAATTAAAACATAAGGAAATGTTGTAAAATTCAACATCAAATCTAACATTCACTTATTGGTATTTCTTATGAAAATATTCTAAGACCTATTGATGCCTTGGCTAAAATAAGTGGTCTATAATATGTATGAAATAATTTAAAATAAAATTACTTCTAACACTCCCTAGTAAATGCTCACTACCTATGAAATGTTTTACGTAGATTGTTAAATCAAACAAAATATTTGGAGTTTTTATACTTCTTTTTTCTTATGCCATTCATTTGTTATTTATAATTGCAAGCACATTCTTACATAGTCTTTCCTCATTATAAATTCCTATATCTGTACCAAATAATAATCAATTTAGCCAGGAGTAATGGTTAGGTATGATGACTAGCCATAGCTCCTGGTTAGTTGCCACTTACTAAAGTGGGAGGAAAAAATGTTATTATTCTACCCATTTACCATGCCTTTTGATTTTCACTTACTATCCTCTCTTTCCCAAGAATTTCTGCTTCCTTCCTAGATATGCCTCCAACTTTAAGCTAGTATCAATATTAAAAAGGAGTTATAAAATTACAAATCATAATTATAAGCTTTTGACATACTTTCCAGAGGAATAAAAATGAAAAAAATACTATACACACACACACACACACACACACACATAGAGAGACTTTGTGATATACACATATATATGCATTTTCTTAGTATGGGTGTATAGATAGATAGATAGATAGATAGACTTTGTAAATATTTTTAAGTAAATAAAGACGGTTCCATCCTGGGTTTGCCTATTTTAATTGCTAAGTTTTATTTATGTGCCAGTGCACTCATTTCTAAATAGATATAACAATAGGTCTTATAATATGTTTCGGAAACATTAGATAGTATGATTCATGAAAAATTTCAGGACAGTGATGAATATATATAGCTATAGTCATTGTTAGTGTTGTTATTGTTTTAATTTTTATTACTGAGCTAGAAGGTTAATACATGGTGATCCAAAGATTGATATTATGTTTCCAACATTTTCTAATCCATTGGTGGGAAATTTTTTGTTAATGAGTTGAGAAAAATTTTAATGAATAATTATGTTTAACTCCATTCTTTCAAAAAAGGAAAACAAAGCTGTCACAGTAACTGGAAAAACTCTTCTCTCAACTGCACTCCCTATTTCTTTGCTTACACCTCTGCACACCCTCTCAGACTCATATAAAGATGGGCCACTAATGCAACACACACACACAGCATGCATTCATACACAGATGTTCCAGCAGTGTTGATAGTAGTCACCATATGTTGCCTATTTCACAAGGGATGTTCAGGCCCAGGTTCCTTTGCACAGTGGGACTAATTGGGTTCAGTGGGAAGCATGGCTTACTGAGATGCTGCACCTTTTCAGGTGGGAATGCAATGGGCTGTAGTTAAAATGAAATCACTGTGTCAGATATTAGAAGTTAGAAGGAGCAGAATGCACAGAAATTGTAGTCATATTGTGTGATAAGAAAATAGAAATAAACAAGCAAGCACACATGGAAGGAGAAAGGACAGGGCAGACTAAAGAAAATATTTAAATTGCTTCAGAGGAAAACAAGGCAAGTGTTATGAAATTATGCCCACTGACTTAACTGAAAAGTGTAGGATGACATAAGGGACCATTCAGACCACTGAGGGTGGTGAACCATACTCAATGAGTGGTACTTATATGAGAATTTTAAAAGTGAAAAAATTAAATACATGCAGAAAAGAAGAATTTAACAGGGATCATTTTTAGATAGAACTCTGAAAAGATAGATAACTACAGATATCCAGTAATTTCCTTGAAGGCAGCTAAATATTAACAAGGGGAATCCTTACCAGGACCCAGCAGTGTCATAATTATCCAACATATTTCCAATTACTTAGTTTTTCAGGGTATTTTTAAGAAATTGGATTTCTGAATGTAGATGTAGTACATTAATTCTGAGATTTATTCGGTATGTGCTTCTATGAGAAGTGACCAGATTTATAATGTAGACAGAAAATTATTTAAATTCTCAGAAGCTATGGCTAGTCACTACACTGGTGCACCACTCCTGGCTGAGCATTAGTTAAGGATATTTATAAAGCAAAACATATCACCCATGTACCTGAAAGAAAATTTCTGGTTTCAGTTTTCTTTCCCAAAGAGGGCTTTTAATTTTTTCTTCTTGTTTTATTTGACTGATAGCAAGCAAATACAATAATATATGAAAGTCCATCCCTAATGGTAGGAAGTCCATGATATACAAATGTGAGTATGTAAAAGAGTGTTACTTTGCTATAGTTTAGATTATTTAAAACAAATGATTCACATTAAGTTAAATATATTATCATTTCTCAACTGGCAGCGGATGTACCAATGATACTATAAGATAAGTGCACTACCTAATTTTGTTTGGCAGAAAGCCAAGGGAAAGTTCACATTTTTAAATGATTGAAAAAAAAAAAAAGCAGAGAAATGGTTATTTTGAGCCAGGTGAAAATTAAAAGAAATTTGCATTTTTTTATCCATAAATAAAATTTTATTTGAAAACAATGTGTCTTACTCATTTAGGTGTTACTTGTGTCTACTTTCCGATTACACTTATAAGAGTTAATTGTTTGTGATCCCAGAAACCACATGCACCATTCAGAAAAAAATTTACTGACCCTAAATACAAAGCTCAATTGGACAGCAGATTGGTCCTTATTTATCAGGCCTAGTGGCCCAAAAATTGACTCTGGAGGATATTGAGGATATGAAGAGTGTAGACTAGAGTAGCTGGGAGATTGGATTGTCAGGAAAAGCCACAGACTTAAGTGTAATGGGTTCATGACACCACCATTCAGTCCTCTTTTCCTGCCTTTATTTATATCAAAGCAGCCAGAAACTTCAAGGGTTCATTTTGAGCCTTATAGTCACTCTTTAGATTTTGTTTTTTTCCCCATTTGTAACTTCATGAAAATTAAGAGTCAAAAGGTAAATCTATGTATTTTCTAGCAGAATATTTGTGTTTGTATAAGGATAGGAAAATAAGAGTGTGTCAACCCATCTGATGGGCAGAGGTCATCGATCACACTCCTGTTACAGCAAAAGTCCATTAGTGCCAGGGTAAGGATGCAGGGCAAGACTGCATCGTCTTCTAGGTGCCTTCAGTCACTTACCCTTGACCTGTGGAAAAGTTGCTTTGAAGGAAAGGTGGAAGTTCATGGAGAAAGGTTACGTTTATGTGCCACAGTTGCCCAATTAGTGGAGCACAGTTCTGAGCTTAAGGAACAATTATAAAAAATAGACAGACTTCCCTATCCCTAAGACTCTCTAAAAAAGGAATGATGGAGTAATAGAGCACAAAAGTCATGAGAAAGTGAAGTGTCAAAAGATCACAATATGCTTACAGCAGCTATTTTAAGAGAACTGAGAAAATGGGAGATATAATTTTTAAGATATTGGGTTAAAACTTATGGAAAATTAGGTTTGTGAGATTTATTTTTTTGGTTCTTTCAGTTTGAATGCTTTTAATCTTTAAATGATGAGATACTTCCCAGTTTTCTGTTGTTTGTTCAAAAATATTCAAAATAAAAGAGAAAAACAAATTTATCGTATAACATGAACTCTTGAGCGGTGATGTGTTCATAATGGGAGTTATTAGTAACTACCTCTAGTGGCCATCACTGTGGGCTGATATGGAACCTCTCATAATGTACTCAATGGAAAGTGCTCACATGGATTATATTCTGAAAATTTAAGAGGCTCTTATAAGGTGACAGTGAATACTGGCTGACCTATCAAGAATTTGCTAACTATCAAGAATTCGCTAACTATCAAGAATTCGCTAACTGCTCAATCACTTGAGTTCTGTTGGTGCTATTGAATAAACTGCTTCACGTTTTTATCTTCTGCCCATTGGTCAGTTACAAGTATTTAAAGCCTTGTCAGAATTGATAGTCTTTCTTTAAAGCTTCTTGATATGCAGTAGAGGATAAGTGATTCTGCTCTCAACTAGCTCACATTTCACTTGATTTTGTCATATTGACAGCAGAGGCTTTATGCTGAGGCAAACATAAAATGAATGCTGTCTTGTTAAATATATCTGAAGTTTAAAAGGAGAGCTCACAACAGATCCTTTCTGAATTGGCAACATCTACTGTTTTACTAACAGTATTTTTCTATTTACTTTCATCAAAAGCATAGTGAAACATTATATATAATTCCACAATAGAAGTAAAAGGGGGAAATATTAAAAGGTGATTTCTTAAGATTTAAAATACCTGAGATGAAACCTTCTAGGTGCTCAAATTAGCCCACACTTATTCTTTACCTTCTAGATGCTCAAATTAGCCCACACTTATTCTTTATCTACTTAATGGTTAATTCTTCATTAAATGATAAGGGTACTTCCTAAGACATACAGAAATAAACACTTTACTCATCATATGAAAACTGGCAGAGGGCATATTGTTTATATTTTAAGGACTAGAGGATTTTATTTTAAAACATAAATATATTTCTTTGTTGTGCTTTTAACTTGATATTTCATACATTTATTTGACATGTATGCAGTGTTAAATATAATACTAGTTAAGTATATTACTAAGAACTACTAACACTCCACTGCCAAACCCAAAACATTCACTGAGCAAGTCCATCTGCATGTTCTCTTCTAATTATTCCTTATGTCCAACAGTTGTATCCTATATTTTGTAGCATATTTGTGGTTTTTAGGACTTTGTCATATTTTATGCATGGTTAATCATATAATATTACACAGCTTCTGAACTTTAAAATACCTTATGATACACAGTAATGTGATAATTATACTATTTAGTCAATGCTAATTTAAGATAAATTTGTACTGTCTGTAGTAGTGAACTTATTCATATATTTTTAACTTTGCATAATAGCCTACAATCTGTTTATACCTCCATTTCCTTGTCTACTCTCTATCAATGTTTATTTTAGTTGTTTCCAGATTTTTGTTATTGCAAAAAAAAAAAATCACGGCTCTAAGAATTGTTTTCTATACCTTGAGGACCAACTGTGAGAGATCTTCTGATAATTGTTATGTTCACATGATGATATATTGGTATATTGATGATATATTGGCATGTAATAATTAATAAAATGTTTAATCTAAGAATATGTGAAAATTAATATAATGACAACTGTTTTAATGTTCTTACCAGATTCCTTAATCCACATTTTCTGCACTGTTTGATATTATTAATCTGAATGACAGCTGACAATCTAGAGGAAACAAAATGGTATCCAGTGTGATTTAGGTTAATATTTCCCTGTTTATAATTGCGTTGAGGATCTCTCTGTATGTTTATTCAAAAAGCATGGCTTTTCTTCCGTATAACATCTTCTCCTGTAATATTCTCCCTTCTTAGACTGCATTGTGCTCTTGCAAACTTTTCCTATCTTTATGTATTAAAGAATGTGTCCTTCCTGGCTCTAGTTACTTAGGCAAGAAATTCCCTCAGAGTACCATGTCAGATGCCTATATCAATAGTTTCAATTATGTGAAAAGGACAAAAATAGCATATAAATTCAGCATTAGAAGGACTTTCTTCTCAAGCACTAAAGTTTTACACATAATGAATGTGAAACTCCAAGGAAGAACAAATGTTAGGCCTAGGGGCTGCAGTTGGTTGGGTTGTCTATGAGCTATTGTTGAACTTAGGAATTTATCATTACTGGTAGCAGAAGATACAAAAATTGGAAAGTTAAGCTGAAACAAAAGAGAAGCAGGAAGTCTAAACTGCAGAAATCCAAAACGGCTTCCAAAGAATTACCGAGTAAGAAGCCAACAAACAGATACAAATGTCAAATCATAGAACCCGTTGACAAGGACCAGAGCAAGGACTCAAGTCCAGAGTTAACTAATCCAGAGTAAGTGGGAAGGAACAGGAGGAATTTGCCTAAAAATCCGTGGATGATTAAATTGTATCGCCAAAGTTAAAGGGTGCAAGAGATGAAAAGCATATGGCATTTTGCTTAAACTTTCATGGCTTATGCAGACTGAAGACTGGAGTAAAACCAATTCATTATCAGTCAAGCTCTTTTTTTACACCAGACAAAAATGCTGGGAAAGCAAAATGTAGATTTTGAGAAAACTGTGCCAGCTTTCAAAGGTTTCACATAATGCTTAAGTCTAGGGGCAAACTAGAAAGACACATGAGGAAGTGAGAACTCTTCTGCATGGATGACTAGGATGCTCTGGGTGAAAATATGGGGAAAATGAGAACAAGGACCAGAGATCATGGTGAAAAGGGATATAAGAGTGACAATGGTTGGAACTGCTTCCTCAATTAAGAAACTTAGCTTGCAACTCTAACCATGTCCCGTGCAACAACTGAGAATATTAAAAAACAAATCACCAGCTACTAATCATCTTAAATTATCTCTAAGTTTAATTCCTACCAGTCAAAATAAGAAGAAATACTCAAAACTTTATCCATGTTAACCTGCATTTACCCTGGGAAATATCCTAGCAAAGAAACTTTAGGTCTCCTTTTGTATTTAGTAGGTCAGAAACAGAAAGTACCTATTTATATAAATCAGCAAGCATTATTAATCCAAATCTAAAAATGCCATGCTGCATCCATTGTTCTCAACCTATGATCTGAAAAACAAATGTTACTAAAGTGTACATTATTCTTAGTTTTTGTGATCCACACAGAGAAAAAATTGCAATACACCTCATTCTTAGTTGTGAATATTACTGAGGAAACATACCTTATGCTTGATCTCTTCTGGTTTCTTTATTATCTGACCATTTTTAATTTTAAGTAAGCTACTAAATTAGAAGAGATGATGGACATGATTTATGTTTTTAGTGTATAATTATTAAGATGATAAATAATAATTAATGTTCTTTAAATATTACTGATCTTTCTTCCCATTTCAATAACAGAAGAAGGTAGCAGATGAGCTAAAGATATAATATTAATTTTTAAATTAATCTTAATAATAAAAACAAAAACAATAATAAATGAGGAATTTTAGAGAAAAAACGGTGTTTGTTATTGACTATCTAAAGTATGTGTTTAAGTTGTAATATAATAAAAAAGGACTATTAAAAAGATTCTTCTCTAAGATTCTCCTAGTCTTACTCTAGGTAATTGTACATAAGATATTTATCTTGAATCATAATTGATAGCATAAATTGATTTTGAAACTACAAATATATGTATTACACAGTCTTTTGTTGAACCCAAATATCATTTTAATTGCTGAGAAGGTCTTGTTTGTTTCCTTGCATGTATATAACTCTAAGCTTTCTTACTGTTTTGAATTAGAAGAGACCAAAATCCAGCACAGCCTCAGAAAACCTGTCAATGTAAGCAAAAGCATTTACTTCTTCATTCTTACTTTTTAGCTTCCCATGCAACTTTAATAAAGTTGTTCTATTTTCTCTATATTTTCTATCTCTGTTTCTGTTCTTATTATATGTTCAGAACTGCAATTTCTTTGTTTGTTTCCTTTCTTTTAGAACAAAAGAGATAAAGAAACCATAACAATAGCATTTATCTAAAATAACTATTATTGTCCTGGGAGCAAATAAGATTGCATTTACCACTCTAAGAGGTGAACATACACTTGGTTTTGAATGTCTGTGAACATTTTATGCTTTCATTAGAATATTTTTTTTCTAATCAATTGCAAAGCACTCATACAATGCACTTAAACACTTTCAATCACTTTTCAAAAATATGAAAATACAATCAATCCCAATTATCAAAAATATAGGTAATTCAGTTACCTATATTTTAACTAAAGGCTAATACCTTAATCAAAGACTAATTTTGATTTCTAAGGTATCTTAAATGAGAACATCATTAAAGTAAAGGGCGGACTTTCTTCCTTTCAAAAGCTGTGAATGTATAACTGCTTCCACATTTTAAAGTGTTTGTGTGCACTTCCATAAAATTGCATTTGGTAAGCACAATATTTAATTGTCCATTAAAAACAATTCACCTATATTTGCTGAAAATATGAGTTTAAAAGATATCTTTACCAAACTTACCATCATAAAATTTGAGTAAGGGGACTTTTAAATTTCTCACATTACTGGTAATTTAAATATCAGGGATTATGTTACAAAATAAAATATAAATCAAAAAGCTATAATATAAGTTACTGCAATGAAAATACAAATCTTGAAAGCAAGGTCAATAGGTTATACTCTGGGTAAGACTGATAACATTAATTACAGAGTAATTTGTCTAAGGCTGAATTTGTGGTAGTCTTACTTTGCATAAACTTTGTAGTTAGTTGGAGATTGTGCAAAGTTGATTTTCAAAGACTAGTCTATTCTTTAAGATCTCATTCTCAGAAGCTTTTTCTTGACCTAAAAAAATGAAGATTCAGCACTTATCTCCTGTAGGGTCCAGATTTTCATTAACCATTTCCTGCCTTAATAGGTCAGTAATACTCTAAATAGTAGAGCTATATAAAAAATATTTAAGTCAACTTTCTTAAAATATTTTCAGAGACTTAGTCCAATAACTTCTATAGAATTAAAAATTTAATAACTTTTAGTCTGAATATTTAAAAATTTTACATATATTTTCCATAAAGAAAATGTTGTATTTAATATTAGTGATGAATTTTATATTACTAGTCAACAAAAGAAAAAATTACTATAGCTGTTTTTTCTCCCCTGATGAGATCACCCTATAGACCTTCTTCAATGAGGGGAGGTGGATTTGTATTGAGTTTCATGTTCTAGCAAATATACCTCAATGGAATATACCCTGGATTTGAATAGACAGAATAGACTTGGTGATGAACTGGTTCTCTTGCAAGAGAAAATTATATGCCTTATTTGGAAATGAACGGCAGGTTTCATTAGGAGGTTAGGAGGTTACTTTAACAATAAGTCTGGCATTTAGGAGATACGTGCATTACTTTCCCATTGAAACCTACCTGTTATGGCAAAAATCTGACATGATCCAGTAACATCTGAAGATTTAATGGGCCACTCTGTTACCTGGATAAAAAAGTCTCTAAAACTAATTGATATTCAGGTGCCACCTTGTTACTTCCCTCATTTCAATAGACTGAAATATTTTCAAAGTACCATTTACATTTCTTTAAGAACATATTTTTCCCCCAAAGGAAAGTACAAAGTCAGTGATTCTTTATTACCTACAATATAAAGTAGCTAAATGTGTGTAAAATTCCATAATTACTGAGTAGGAGTATCAACATAACATCAACTTATGATCAAATAATTCAGGACTGAAAAGCACATATTAAAGCTTTAATTATCTTTTTTTTAAAGTGGTAGATATAAGTAATAGTGGGATTCATTTTTACATATTCCTACATACACATATCATTATTTGTAAACTTCATTCCCCAATACTTCCCTTTCTTTTTTTTAACTTTTCTCAAGCACTTTATTTTTTTTATTATTAGTTGTTCAAAACATTACAAAGCTCTTGACATATCATATTTCATACATTTGATTCAAGCAGATTATGAACTCCCACTTTTACCCCATATACATATTGCAGATTCACATCAGTTCCACATCCACTTTTTTACATACTGCCATACTAGTGTCTGTTGTATTCTGCTGCACTTCTTATCCTCTACTATCCCCCCTCCCCTCCCCTCCCATCTTCTCTCTCTACCCCATCTACTGTAATTCATTCCTCTCTCTTGCTTTTTTCTTTTTTTTCCCCTTTCCCCTCACTTCCTCTTATATGTAATTTTGTATAACAATGAGGGTCTCCTTCCTTTACCATGCAATTTCCCTTCTCTCTCTCTTTCCCTCCCCCGTCTCGGCCCTGTTTGATGGTGATCTTCTTCTCACGCTCTTCCTCCCTATTCTGTTCTAAGTTGCTCTCCTTATATCAAAGATGACATTTGGGACCTGAACAGACACTTCTCAGTTGGCTACGATCTACATACTGTGGGGTCAGGCTCCAAATTCCTTAATAGGACACCCATAGCCCAAGAGTTAATAACAAGAATAAACAAATGGGACTTACTTAAACTAAAAAGTTTTTTCTCAGCAAGAGAAACAATAAGAGAGGTAAATAG
>NW_025999842.1:15231980-15235406 GCF_001458135.2 Marmota marmota marmota | reverse complement strand
CCCCCCCACCACTCTATGTTGCACATACTTCCATTATGTTCTTCCTTGCTTTATTCTGTTTTCTGCTACCACGAATGTCCATCTCATTTTTTTTTTTTTACAGATGAGTTATAATTAATTCTATTAAAGATTCAGCTTCAGAGTCACCTTTCCTGAAAATGCTTCCCTGGTCCTCAGTGATAAAGGGTATGCTTCTACTATGTCACTACCTGCAGTCTAATATAACAATTTTTGTTCTATTGCTAGAACCTCTCATTTTGCTCAATATCTTAAGTTGGAACTGTATCTTAAGCATCCAACTTAAGATAACATAGATCCCAGGAACTACTTGAAATAAAGGCAAACAAAATAAACAAGAAAAATACAAAACAATAAGAAAGCTCTTAAAAGTACTTAAAGTGGTATATGGTAAAAGATACATCAATAAGAGCTCTAAATTCATCAAAATTTCAAAGGGTGGGAAAAATACATTAAATAAAGCTATCAGGCTTCAATAATAGCATACACTTTGAAAATCTAAATTTGATTCCTATTTCTATTCAAATCACTACTTTAGGCTACATTTGTGGCCTGAGAACTAGGAAAATGTCTAAGTCTAGCACATATTAGTTGTATGTACCTATGTATGTTTCATCTATCTTATTCGTAAAACAGAGAAAGTAATAGAGGAATATTATCAAACCATGGAGATAATTATAGTCTAGTATTTAATAAATATTAACTCTTTTATTGTTTAAATATAAATAAATCTTGGACAATATTTGCATGTATTACTCAGTATTTTTAAAATAAAAGAAATCACTCTTTTTGGGGTTAATTGGTTTTAGTTTGAGCACATATTGACAGAAAATTGGTCTACTTTTCCAACAGTTTAAAGGAAACCATTTTGTTCTTTTCTTTCCACTATTTTTATTTAGCAGTATGTACCCCTGCACATATATCATTTATAAAATCTCAAGAGGCATACACTCAAAAGAGAATTCAAAGAAAAATGTTTGTGTTTTCATTATTCTTGTTTTTATATTTACCCATATGCTTATTAGAATGAATAATGAAAGAAATAAATTACATGAATTTGAGCACAAAATGAACAATTAAACATGTTGTTTGCTTTATTGACCATTTGTAATACATGTTACATAATCATATACATATATACACATATGTGTCTCACAGAAATCTATTTAACTATATTCTTGTACTGAAATCCTAATGATTGAAAAAGGAATAAAGTATTCCTCATAAATTAAATCAAGTCATAAAATATTTAAATTTAAATTTAGACATTTCCAAATGCAATACTGAGTATTGCTTGCTTAACGACTATCTCTAGGTGTTTGAATTAAACAGCTTCATATTAATTGTTAAATATACAACAGTTATATGCATTCCATTTCAAGTCTTGACAATTATTTCCCTGTTGATTCTAAATCAGGAAATAGATGCCAGTATGCTGAACTATTGTTATATTTCCAGCTGCAGCTGCACAATTTCAGAAACAGTGGTGGAAAAATGAAAACTGCACTGTGGAATGGCTTTAAAGAGGTATGGAAGTTGTCTTAGTTTTCTAAGAAATTTTAGTCAAATACTTGCACCTGGATTCCCAAGAGGACCATTTTCTCCTAGATGACAATAGTATAGTTGGGAAATTTCTTTGTCGTGTGTACATAGAAGAATATTCTAGTCATTTGCTTTTGTTGTTATTATTTCTGTCTTTTCTTATCTTTGAAGACAGCTAAGAAAATGTCTTATGCCTTTTTGTTGCTTTCTGCTTCTAAATTTAGCATGGATATATGTGTGTTTGTGGGTGTGCATTTTATAAAATCCATCCATATTAAAGAAACTCTGCCTTAATGAACATAGACAAAACATCAATGTGCTTAAACATGTTGAAAAATGAAGAGACAAAACCTTTACATATACACTTAGCATTCTGGGGTTTGTCAACTAAATAATAAACTTCTATTAAAATATTAACTAGGTATGAGGCATTCTTTAGGCACCATGTGGCACTCACAACAGTACAGAACTTATCCTTCCTTTAAGGAACTCTCAATATGCTTACAATTTAAACACAGTAAGAAGAAGGAAGATGAGGCTAAAAGGAGAATATAACATATCTGTTCATAAGTTGTTCAGTCTAAATAATTCCTGCTTCAAAGAAAAGTCTCTTCTTCCCCACCCCAAAATTTTTCTTCGAGTAAACACAAAGGAAAGGACTAACAATCAGATGTTGCAGGGTTTTCAGTGTAAACATAAAAATCCATTTAAGACTTGAGATATGCTCACTGTCTTAACTACAGCAACAGACTCATTACTCTACATCTCAGAAACAAGAGATGGCAAGTACTTCAGGAAAGAAGGACTGCCAAGGGGATGTGCAAGTAAATTAAAATCAGTGCACATTTGTCATTAAGATTTTAGAGGGGGAAACCGTAAAGAGGTAGAAAACAGATCTGGGTTGAATATAGAAAGTTTTGAATTCTTTTTTCTACAGAAGTGTTTGAGAACCAAAATTGAAGTTCCCATCTTAGCACCTCAGTAATTTTTCATTTATGATCCTCTTCCCTTAAGTGTATAATGAGGGGATTCATTCCTTCTTTCTGAAATATTCTGATTCTTTCATGAATCTGCCGTGTAAAATAGCATATCCTTTTAGTGTCATAGATCAGGCAGCTCCATTTATTTTACAATAGATCTTAATGTGGTCAGTAGATTTTTTGTAGGTGGCAGAAACATTTTTCTTTTGTGAGTGTCACAAAAATAGCGGTAGGTGACACAATGGCAATAGAAGCCATCACTTTGAATTTTCAAGTTTGCAAAACATCTCTTCCCTTTGATTTATCATTAGTGATTTTGCATAAGTGTCCTCCAAACAAACTTCTTGCTTATACCTTTCTCTGCAAATCGTTAAGTAATAGAAGAAGCTGCTTCTTCATCTGAGTGGATTAGGACCTTAATTTCCATTGACTCAATTAAGTGATTAGGAATTCCAATTTTGACATAACTTTCTTAAGTTTACAGAAGACTTCAGTTATATTTTAATGTAACCTATAAATAACAATGCTGAAATTAATTGCTTTTGTAAGAGAGTTTTCATAATAATAATTATTAAAAGGGGATATAAAATTTATGCATTTTATACATAGCATTTGCTGAAATTTTTAGATTAAATTTTATGTCAAAAACAAAATATCCTTATACAAAAATAAGATCTGTGAACCAGGCACAGTGATGCATGTATGCCTGTAACTCCAGCAGCTCCTGAGGCTGAGGCAAGAGGATCACAAGCTCAAAGCCAGCCGCAGGAACTTAGTGATGCCCTGAGAAACTTTGTAAGACTCTGTCTCAAAAGAAAAAATAAAAAGGGCTGGGGATGTGGCTTAGTGATTAAGCACCCTTGGGTTCAATCCGTAGTACACCCCC
>NW_025999842.1:15169808-15230769 GCF_001458135.2 Marmota marmota marmota | reverse complement strand
AAAAAAAAAAAAAAAATATATATATATATATATATATATATATATATATATATATATATATATAAACATTGTGCACATGCCTGTTTCATATCCTTACCATTATTCACAGGGTTGTTTGCTGGAAAAAAAAATTGCCCACTTTTGTTTAAATGGATATTTCTCAATTGTTTTATCCAATGTGCTCTACAATATTAGATGTCTGCTTTACATTTGGAATGCACATACACATATATCACACCTGTGCGCTCATATGACCCTATAGTCTTCACTGTAAACTGAACACATGTTATTGAAACATCAGCTTCTCAATCAGTATTGCCATTTGTACCCTCTACAATGAACAAGGTGTCTTAAATATTTTTATCATGATTAATGGCATGACAACTTCATGTCAAAACAAATTGTCCCATTCCAGATCATTGCAATATCTTCCAGTGTAATCTTTTAAGTCTTCAGTTAGCAAGCACATACTGCTAGCGATACCATTTTATACCAAGTTCTAAACTGGAATTTCTGATTTAAGAAATAAGATAATAATTTTTTACTTTATATGAAATATATGTATAAACTGTTTTTTTTATTCTAGCCCTTCACATTCTGGAGTTAATTTTGTCTATTAATCAAATTGAGTTAATCATCAAAACTCGTCTCAGGAACGTAGTAAGGCCCTAAGCAACTTTGCAAGACCCTGTTTCAAAAGAAAAAAATAAAAAGGATTGGGGATATGACTCAGTAGCCTCTTTTTTCAACCTCCAGTCTATAATTTTTCCCCCATTGAAAGTAGGTTTAGAACTAACATGTATAAAAATAATAACACATGACACTTATTTAGCATGAACTGTATACCCTTTCATACATTTATTTATCAGTTCTACACAAAGATAAAGTCAGAGAAATGTGGTGGAGGAATTTGAGATTTAGGGAATAACAAATTCAGGATTTAAACAGTTCTGCACATCTAAAGTCCAAAAGTTCTTTGCATATGGCTATGCTTATTCTGTTTTCAACTGCATGGAATAGAGAGATTGTCCTTTGAGAGACACACTGTGTTTAAAAAATCATTAATAGTTTTTTGATATTAACATTTTTCCATCTTCACACCAAAGAATTCACCAAAAACAGTTTTGTATCTTGAGATGTCCTTCTGTAATGATAACCTGGTTAATTTCTGGGTTATAATGGAATGACATAAAGTAGTTTGTCCACACTGAGGCATAATCAGTGACAAAAGTGCCCTGTTTACTACAGCTATGTTTGAATATGCTATCTGAAGCTCATGGGTTCCAAGCTGAATTCCTAATGGAATAGTGTTGAGAGGTGGGATGCTTATGAGATGATTACATCATAAGGGTTTTGCCCTCACATATAGATTAACACCACTATCATAGGAGTAAATTAGCTATAGTTGTTTTAAAAGTGGTTTTGCCCCACCCTACCCTTGCTCTCTTGACTTCTAGTGCACGCTCTTTAGATTTTCTGTTTTCTTCTTTGGGTGATGTGGCCCAAAGACACTTACGAGATGTCAGATCCTTCAACATGGATTTTTCCAGCATTTAGAAATGGAAGAAATCTCTCTATATTCTTTATAAATTACAGAGTTTCTGATATCCTTTCATAACAATATGAAATACATAAGGACTACCACCCCCTCTTCTCTTGCCTTTAAAGACCACCTTTCATTCCAAGGAGGGGTTTTATGTGATTCTAGTATTTTGCTTTCTGTATTCCTTAGATTAATTCTTTAATATAATGGAAAATTTGCAAATAAAAATGCAACAAGTTAAATCACATTTAGAAAAACACTGTGTTCACTGAATACAAACAAATATATTATGGAAGGATTGTTCAGCATCTACGTGTACTATCCATGTGCCTTTTGACTCTCCAAAAGGAGGAAATAATCAGAATAATCAGTAGCTTTTCTCAAACTTATTTGTCCATGGGAGTTGGACTTGGCTGAATACCTAACAATATTGTTTGATCAATCCAATTGAGAAACAGCTTGAACTAGTTATCAATTGTTTATACATTAGTGTTAAGGAGAAGATGATATGAAAAGAAAAAGAATTACTTCATTATCAATTAACTGCTAACTATAATTTTTATTTTGGGAGGCAGTTTCACTTCGGGTTCATTCTGGAACTGGCTATATTGTAATTGCAGCTGATGGGCTGGGTGATAAATGGAATAGATACTCTGTTTTTGCATAATGTGTGTTGAATGTACAAGTGACATTAATCATTTTCACCAAAAGATTATGAGGAAAGCTACATAAATAATTTTGTCAACATTACCCACAATGCAGGAGTAAAGTAATAGATGTTTTTAGCACAATAAACAGCAAACACTTAATCTGGTAATAGAATAAGCTTATCTAAATGTGATAATAGTTGACCGAAAAAAAAAGAAGGTAAACAAACAGAGAACAGATCCAGCTGAGCAATTTCTTATTGAACCAGTTTGTTTTAATGTCAAAGTCACTTACAAAACCACTCTTCAGAAGTTAGGAAGTTGGTAAGCAGCTTGAGAAGGCCACTTAATTATCCCATTAGCACATATGTACTGAGTTTCTGTGTCAGTAAGGAGATGCAGTAATGCTGGAGTGTATTTCCATGTGCATATGCTCTCTGTCCCCAATTAAACGGTGAACTTAAGGTGATGCCTACTTGTCTATTACTTTTGAACTTTTTCATTGCTATATTGCTTTTTTACAATTTGGGTATTTGACATATTTGGTTGACTTGACTCTCAGGCAAATAAGAGAGATCATTCTCTCTCAGCTGTATTTAAAGAACAGGACCTTTCTAAATTAAAGGAGTTCTAGTGTCTTCTTAGATGCGTACTTTAATGCTTGCATTTATTTTAATATTGGCGTGAATACAAGATATTACTTTTATTTTGTTCAGAAAAATTATTCATTTTCTTTTTCAATGACATCCCATTTTCTAAAGAAGAACTCCAATACAGAGTGATAAAGTATTTTTTACAAAGAGACCCAAAGATTTTACCACAGTCAGAATGAGCTATTGATGATTTGTATACTGTTTATTTTCTGCTAAGAATCTTTTAATAGTCAGTGTAATTTTTTGTGTGAATTTCAGAATTATTTTTACAAGGACAACTCAGCCACTGTAAATATAGTAATTCAGTCAAATAGTCTGTTGCAAGGTGTACCACTAGCTATATTAGATCAATTAACACTCAGTCACAGAAGACAAGCTCTGACTTTGTTCTTTACTTAGCAATATGCACATACTAATTTTGTTTAATGAATATTTAAACTTTGGCCTACATGTTTGTGTCCCCCTAAAAATCATATATCAGAAACCTAATTCCAAGTGTTATGGAATTAGGAGGTAATAATTTAGGGAGAAACAATGTGCCATGAGGGTATAACCCATATAAAAGGAATGCCAAACAACTCTCTCTCATTTTTTTCCATGTGAGTATACAACAAAAATTCAGCATTCTGCAACACAGAAGAGGGCCTCACCAGAATACAGTTTGGTCTCAGAATTTTAACCTTAAGAATTCAATAAATTAATTTCCATTGTTTTGTAAGATAACATATATGTTAGCTTCTCATAGTAATCCAAACCAACTAAAAGAGTATAAGATGCTTTTCAGAGTCTGTGAATTCTAAGAATACCTAGTCAGGAAGTCTATGCTTTTCTTCTACTTCTCTATTAACTGTATTAATGGACATTGAAAGATTTGCATTTTTCAGCTGCATTATTCTGCCTCATTTTCTTAATGCTATCCTGTGGGTTTTGTCAACCTCCCCTTTTATCTATTCCTTCAGTCTAAATTAAATTCAAACAAGCATACATCATTCTCTATGAATATTATAAATCCTACAAAGCAAACTCGTCTGTGAACATAGTAAATAACACTTGTGAAGGTAATATTTAAGTGCAATTTTGAGCAAAGTCATCCCACTTTGTAATGGAACTAGATAATTAAACAAAATAAACTGCTTAGGACACCACTAAGAAGGAGGCTGCAGGAAAATTAGGCAATGCAAGATAACTGAGATGGGTTTTTTTCTCCTCATTAGTTCAGGTGAAGTGCCTAGCTAGGTATGCTGTGCTGAGATCTTTCCTCCCGTCCCTCATAAAAGCTGTTTTCTTCTAGCTATCTGTCTTTGCCTGTGATGTTGCTTAGTAAGCAGCCTCCTCAAGTTCAACCAGAGAGGATTATTGAATGCATGTGGTGACCTATTTCTGCCTTATACTCTTCTCCTACCTGCCATTTTGAGAATTCTGTCAAAAAAAAAAAGTAGGTTTCAAGTATGCTGTTAGTTTTCTATACTACCATTTTTTTTTTCCGTTCAGGAACTCTAACTGCCTATTTAAAGTCCAGTTGGTGGATAGTGGAACTATACATATTTTCCTTCAGGTGGCTCCCCTATGGCAAGGGCAAGCTTGAATTCCTTTGCCCTTTGTCCCAAGTGGGACTGAGGACCTGTGTACCAAGGTGACTGACTTTGACCTGAAGCATGAAGAGCAAAAAATGATTGTTTCCACTGGACCTGCCTTTTTAGATAGTGTTTATGGGCGGTAGGGGTAACTTTGGCTTCTGGAATTTTCTTTACCTTCTGCTAGGCCATGATTCTGTCAAGCATGCATCTGTATTGCATTCCAATCAGACTGTCTTTGCTTCTTCCTTCTGCTCTTTCTTTGTAAACAAACATGGTATTGAATCCCATATTGGCCTTTGTTTACTCTGCATCTAAAATAATTCATTTAAAATAAACAATAAAAATAAATATAAGTTTTTGCCACTTATTCTCCAGAGACACAGCATTTTAACTTCCTTTTCATGAGAAAAACAGGCCAGGTGTGTTCAGAAAAGGGATATCAGAAACTACTTTATGGTCACCAGAACCCAACAAAGGGAAATGTAGAATCCAAAGTATTCTGCTATATTAATACATTGCCTGTCATCCATTGATTTCCCTTTTTGATTTTAAAATACAGTAGCTGATTTTTGTCCCTTCATTTTTGGTATTTACAGAGAGATTTCACAGTTGCATGAAAAAGAGGTAAAAATTCTAATAGACTTTAATACTATGACTTGAATTATATATCAAACTGAGGCACTTTGCAGCCCTTAACAGATCTGCTAACTAGGACAGTAAAAAAAAGTCAACTACAGGATAAAATTTGAAGGCAAGAAATTTAATTCCTTCTCAACATCATTACTTTGGGTTATCCAGTATTTTCTGTGCCCTGGCAACCCTCACAGCCACCTCTGCTCTCAAGCTTCTCTGCCATCGTGGTGGCTCAGGACAGAGAGAAGCAGCCACCTTCACTGTTCCTGATGGGCAGAGGGCACTGCTCTTCATTTTTGTTATATCTCAAAGCTTATCTCAGTTCTGACTTCTTTTCTATTTTGGAACCCTTCTTGTGAAGTTTTCCTTTACCTTACAGAGGCAGGTAAAATCCTTTTTAAAAATCCCTTTCCATAGAGTTCTGTAGTGCATAGCTTCAATTTTCTCTCTTTTTTACCCAACTTCCTTATTTAAGGAAACTTCTTTATTTATCATGAGAATGGGAAATAAAATAAAAGAATACCCTTAAAATCTTCTTCTGTCTTACATCCATGTTAATGCTTTTAAGCATTTCAATAAGGAAACAAATTCTCGTGATTGAGCTTCCTCTTTCTACTGAGACAGCTTAAAGCAAAGGGCTCTGGGTAGGCAGAGAATGGGGATAGACAGTGGCAACCTGATAAAGTACTATTTACCCCACCATTGCTTTCATTGGTTTGGGCTGCTGGTTAATTGTATAATAAAAGTTTCTAGGCAATTAAGTAAAGACAGTGGTAAAAAGCACAGAGATGACTTTCCAAGGAAATTCCTCATTTTAATGCTCAGGTTTGATGTGAAGATTGAGGACAGTCAGTCATCACAGTGTGTAGCCAGGAATGGCTACTAACTATTATTAATAGAGACATGGAAAATGTCAATTTCAAATAAAGGATGATGATTGACATTGTTTATATTTCAGTAAAAGTGTATTTTTGTCTGTTAGAACAAAGTAAGCAAATAGCACATGCCCTAATACTATCTCTCCTTAAAATCTCTTTGTCACAGAGGCTAACTCAGTTATTGGATTCTGATGATCTCATCAAGGAAATCTTTATATGATACTTTTTGAGCTTGGACATGAGAGTGTTTACAGATTACTGGGTCTAAATTATTACTTTGTAAGGAGGTGTAAGGGAGTTTTGATAGATATCTACTACCTTCTAAAATACGCACAAAATCTCAAAATAGCTATTTAAAGTTTTCATGTAATAGAATTACTGGAGCTTTCTTCATAAAATTCTAATAGTATTTTAACATATCAACAGATTTTCAAATTGGTCCTCATTGTGTCATACAATTCACCTGACTAACAGTAATTTTGCAAACGTATCTTTAGAAATACAAAGAATATTGACTAAAGAGCAGGAAACTTGTGGAATCATAACACATGTCCTACAAACTACAGAGTAATGGTCAATCACTTAATTGACTTTGATCTTTTACGGAGCTATGGATCTTTGTTTTACGTGAATTTCTAATGGCCTTTTCAGGGTTGTCAGTAGAACAGAAACAGGATAAAATATGATTTTAAAAAAGTAAAGTAAAATAAAACTAAATTAAATTAAATTAAATTGAAATAGAGATTAACAGTTTCGATGCGAACAGTGAAACATGCCAGCCTACATTTTGACATCAGAACAAAGTAGGGAAAATATCCACAAAATCAGAACAGAAGAACTATAAGCAAAACACAGTGCCAGACCCTTTGTTGTAATGGTAAACAATCTTAAGCAACTGAATAAACTTGCTGGCATTGATGTATTAGATAACAAGATAATCATCAATGGCAGTTTAAATGGTATTTAATGTTTTCTCTTTACATATGGGAAGATATATAACAAATTTCTCCTCAAAATGACAAGAATGGCCAACATTTTTATTTTCAGATGCATTTGTTTCCAGAGTTAGAAATAAATAAAATAAATTATTAAACAATTCATTTATATAAGTTTTGCATATTTTTCCAAGCTGTCAGTTCTTTTCCTTTTTCCTTTCATGGGTCCTCACAAATGCACTGACTTAAAAGTGTTCAATAAGACAACTGTTACAATGAACCAAGAGCCTCAGCATCTTGTTTCCGGTCCTAATCTAAAATTGTATAAGGAAATAACTTCACCTTTGAAAATTACACATAATTTCCATGTGCTAGATTTTATAGCATTTGAAAATTAAAAGTTCAGTCTCTTCATTTCTTTGTTATTTTTTTAAATAAAAATTTTAATACTGTGTCTTCTGATTTTTTTTTTCTTATTGCTGATTCACTGTGGAATACCCTACATTTTCCTATGAAAGAGGATTCTCTATCATAATCTCACAGAAACCACAGTAGATTCATCAAGAAGAGATTGGAAACGTTAGTTCTGTGTTCTGTGCTATTGAACAAGGAATGACTGTAACATAAATGCAACTCAACTATATAATTTGTTCAGTGAAAATAATATTAGGCTTGTATTTATGCATTTTAACATTATAATTATGAGTTCCTTCTAAGGTTTATATTGCAAAATGGTCTTTCATAAAATACATGTTAATATATCTCTAATTCATGCCTCTCTGGATATGGTAGTAGATTGTTTAAAATCTTGAGTAAAGCAAAAACCTGAAAGTTTCCTCAAGCTTGTAAATTTATTTTATATTTAATTGAAGGCAAATGGTAAAAAAAAAAAAAAAGCTCTCAGTAATGCAATGATCATATAAAACTTACTTTGTGAATATTTGTGTTTATTATTCATAAATATATTTACAACATGTGTTATGTTAAAAAAAACACACACACATTTTACCTACATATATTTATTTGATTGTTAGGATCGTGGGTAGACTTTTTGTTTCTTTTTTTCTCTTTTAATGTTATTTCTTAAATTGACTGAAAATACTGCCTGACAAAAGTACTTTGGCTAATACTGTAATTTAGAAGACCATTGAAATGTGCCCTTAGCCAGGAAAGTCACAGGTTCTTAGTTCTTCTGTTACTCGTGCAATCGGGAGTTTATAATGGAAATGACAACACACCATTAACTATAGCACTCCTTGTGGGCATTTATATAAATATCATTACAGATTAAAGACCTCTGCAAGAATTCAGTCAAGTAGGATTAGCAAACAAACTATTAGAACTGAAGACTGAATTGTGATATAACAAATAAAGTAGATTTCTTGCTGTACTCTGAATTTCATTTGGCAGTGATTCTTTTTAGATTGTAAAGTCCCTCATATGTGAGTCCTGCATCTACAGAGTGAAGCCAAAACTGTGGAAGAAAACCTAAATTTATAGAGAATGATAAAGAACTGAAGAGGAGGCTTTGAACCCAGTGTGTCTGCATTGTGACTCACAACCTTTAAGTGATTTTCAAAAGCTGAAGATTCAGAGCCCTTAAGTGCTTTGAATATCGACTCTCATGGGAAATACAAAGTGGACATTTTAGTCTTTTGAACTTCATAGCATCTATAATGCTCATTCCCCATCTCTCAGATGTTGAACTCTCCTGTAATAGTGATAAGAAACTCAAAATTAGAATTTGATTAGATATCTACCAGTAGAACACATGTGGCATAGGAGAATAGAGATATGTGCTATTGTCTGAATGTTTATATACCCCAAATTAATATGTTGAAACCTAATCACAAATGTGCTAATATCAGGAAAGGAAACCTTTGTGAGGTGACTAAGTTATGAAGGCAGAACCTTATGAATGGGGCTGCTGTTTGGACCTTATGTGTCCCCCAAACGTTTATGTGGTAAAGACTTGATCCCCACAGTCTGTTGGGAAGTAGTGGAACCTAAAGAGGTGAGGCCTAGTGTGAAGTCTTCAGGTCATTGGAGGCATGCATTTAAAAGAGATAATGGAAGGGAAGCCTATATTTTTCTTCTTTCTCATTCTTATCCATAAAGTAAGTAATTTTGTTGTATCAGATGGTCCTTCTGTGATATTTTGCCTTACAACAGGTTCAAAGCAATGAGATCAACAAATCATGAATTGAATGCTCTAAAACTGTGTGCCAAAATGAACAATTATTTTTACAAGGTTATTATTTTAAGGATTTTGTAACAGTAATAGAAAGCTGATTAACACATTGTCCTTATAAATGGGACCTAAGAAAGCTAGTTAGCCCCTTCAACCATGGGGAGACACAGTGAGAAGTGTCCACCTACAAGAAAATGGGTCATCATGATATACTACATCTTTCAGCATTGGTCTAAGACTTCTCAGTCCCCAGAGCTATGAAAAGAAAAAAAAAAACTTCTATCATTTATAAGATGCTTCACTTATGGTATTTTGTTATAACTACCTGAACTACACAAATCAGCAACCCATTTGTTATGGCTTGAATATGAATTGTTCTTCCCAAAGCTTACATATTAGTCAATGCAGGAATGTTTAGAGGTGAGATGATTGGAATATAAGAATTGTAACTGCATCCGTAGATTAATCCATTAGATAGATTAATAATTCTAATGGACTACCAGGTGTTAACTGTAGGCAGACGGGGCATGGTTGGAGGAAGTAGTCACTGGGGGCATTCCTTGGTGGTAATACCTTGTCCCTGGTTTCTCATCTCTTTCTGCTTCTCAATTGCCATGAATTCAGTAGTTTTCCTCCACCACCCTCAGCCACTACGATGTTCTGCCTCCCCTCAGGCCCATAACAATGGAGTCAGCATCCATGGACTGGACCTCTGAAACAATGAACCTAAAATAAACTTTTCATTTTTTAAGTTATTCTTATCAATTTGTTTTAGTCACACTGACAAGAAGTTGACTAACACTCCAACTAATGCAGAATATAAATGTGAATATTGGCATGTGTATAAATATTTGTACTTGTGAACGCTTTAGTCAGTTTTTTCATTGCTGAGACCAAAAGACCTGACAAGAACAACTTCAGAGGAGGAAAAGTTTATTTTCATGTTCATCGTTATAGAGGTCTCAGTTCATTGACATCTGGCTTCATTACTCTAGGTCTAGGATGAGGCAGAATATCAGATGGTAGGGTATGGCAGAGGAAACCAGCTCAGGACATAGCTCCAGGGAGGAGCAAGAGAAAACTCCTCTCACCATGGAGGAAATATAAACCCCAAAGTCATACCCCCAATGAGCCACCTTCTCCAGCCACACCCTACCTGCCTATAGTTACTATCTAGTTAATCTGCAGGAGTGAATTAATGACTAGAGTTAAGGCTCTCATAACCCAATTATCTTACTTCCAAACTTTCTTACATTGTCTCACACTTGAGCTTTTGGGGAATAACAAATGTCTAAACCAGACATGAAATATGCGCTCTCTCAAGGAAATGCATTTCTTTTGTCAGTTTAGCTTTAAATAATTATTTACATAACTTATTTAATTATTATGGAGGTCATGGTTCATGTAAGCAATGAAATTTTCATCATATTATTAGCAGGTGAAAATTAAAATCACTTATGTTTATTTTGATTTTTACATGCCTTCACTGTAGAAGGGAATATATTGGCTTCTGCCTATTTTCCTATTTTGGTTTCATTTGCTAAATTTTTACCTACTCCTGTATTATGCTACAACATAGTTATGTCAGTGAAACATCAAATCACTCAACAGAGAAATAAAAACACATTTTTTTAATTTATATTATATATTTATTTGCTTATTCATTCTGCCATTCATATTATTTAGATATTCAAAATTTGCACACAATATTGCTATGAAAGAGAATACAAGATAGACTCTGTTTTCTTTGAAACATAAGACAAGTAATGAATTAGGGAAAAGGAGTGGTATGAGGGCTTCCTGAGGACAATGATCTGCTTCTCTGGGTTGGCTTCCCATCAGAATGGAAACTGAAAACTATACTGAGAACAAGGGAAGGCTCTGGTACAGCAACATCACAGGGAGACACAAACACAGGAATGAAATCAAATACACACACAAAGAGTTATACTTTTGTTTTACCTTTGTTTTTCTTCCTTTTCTTGAAAAGAGAAGAAAGGTTGTAAAACTTTTGAGGCAAATGACTCCCACCAAAAGCCTACATTAGCAACAAAGTGTACCAATAAGAAAGATCAGAGGAAAGATGAGTGGTATGATCCAAAAACATAAAAGCCGGTCTATGGTAGTGAGTACATAAGTGATAGCAAGACTGACTGGAAGGCTGCGCTTGTGGCTCAGTGGTAGAGCGCTTGTCTAGCACTAATGAAGACTGGGTTCAATAAATATGAAACTAACTAAATAAAATAAAGACATTGTGTCCATCTACAACTAAAACTATTTTTAAAGAAAGAGAGACTGATTGGAGACAAGGAAAAATCTGAACAACAAAATAATACAAGAAAGTAGATGTCCAACATAGGCTACTGGTGGGGGCAAGAAAACAAGGATGGATGCGAGACTTTCATTAAGGCTCCATCTTGGAAGACAAATACCAGCACATGAAAGAATTAGTGGAGCAGTGGGAACCTGAGGATTTCCTCCACAGTGGGGGCACTATGATTCCATGTGAAAACTGCTAGGAGTGGCAGGCAGTTTGATTTTATGTGGGGACAGAAGTTTTGATGAAATTAAATGCCTTTCCTTGTGGATTAAAAGAGCATATTTTGGTTAAATTTTGCTTTCCAGAGACTCATTTATATTGTATTTAAAGAGACATAAAATGTCTATGATTAGTAGCTAATGAGCACTTTTTATTAAGTAAAAAAAAAAATTACTTAGTGTTTATTATGTGCCACACATTGTTCTATGTAGTTTGGAAATTATTTTAATGCTTTTTTTCCTAGCAACAGTGATGTGATGTTGGCACTATTAACATTCTTATTTTACAGATGAAGAGCCTGAGGCCAAGGGCTCTATTCATAAACTATGGAGTTAGAATAAAACCCAGGCAATCCAATTCTGTGTACCTACCAGGTCATCTATGAGGTTGTGAGAGGACATTCATGAGATGGCCTCTATATTCCTGGGAATGCTTAAGAATAGGGTTGGGAATTTTATTGAACAGTAGTGGACCAAGTGAGAATTTGAAACATGTGTAATTGTTCTTTAACTTCAGCATCTCATATTTTTTTTTTATTTAAATATATGAGATCAAATTATATTTTATATCCAGTAACAGAAAGTCAATTATGTGGTAAAAAATTTAATAGCATTTAATTAAAGACAAGGGCAATACAAAAGTATCTGCGAGTTCAAGAAGTCAGTCAGAAAGCAGTATATGTCTTGTATTATACTGCACCGATTTATGAAACTTACCATATCTTTTCTATAATGGACACCAATGCAAAAGTATGTATACTTATAGATTGATAAGGCAATTGTGTGCATTTTGTGTGAAGAGGGCTTCTTTTTGTCTAAGAGCTATGCTATAATTTTTACTTTGGGAACAAAATTATTCATGTCTTGTAATTACAAATCTATATCAAAATACTTATTTCCTATTTACATATTATGTATTACATGTATTTCATCTTCAATTGAGTGCTATTAGGTTTTTTAAAAACACATAATTGATTCTCTGTTATTGTTTATGAAATATACTTTGAAATCTTTTTTTTTTTTTTTTCAGCACTGGTGTTGAAACTAGTGGTTCTTTCTCTGTCACTGAGCTATATGCCCAGGCCTTTTTAATTGTTTTGTTTGTTTTGTTTTGTCTTCTTTTGAGCCAGGATCTCTCTTAAGTTGCCCAGTCTGGCCTTGAACTTCTTAATTTCCTACCCATCCTCACCAGTAGGGGAATTACAGGTGCCTGCCATCAGCCACCATGCTTACCTACTATTTTTATATTATTGTTTTGACACAGAATTGAACTTATTTAGATATCTTGAGAAAACAAAATAGCCAGCAAAACCTAGAATTAAATAAAATTACAAAAATTATAATGATCTATAAACAAAGGAATTTGCAGCCAAGGTCTGCGAGCAGGAGGCAGGAACTGTCAAGTGTTTCAAGGCATTCTTTGGTGTATTACACAGAATAGGGTAGGTCAGACAATGAAGATGGAGATAGAATAGTCCTGAGCATCATTGGTTTAATGCTATCAAGGTTTATTAGCCATTCAAATATGATTGAGTTATGCTGGACCTCCTTCACTTTATAGTCAGGTTAATTGAAACACAAAGTTTCTCACATTACTGTGTCTTAGAAGTAGATAGGCAGAGAAAGCATACCATATTTTAGCGTCCTCAGAATGGAAGTGAAAAACATAATTTATACTCTAACTCACTAGGTAACAACTAGCACAAATATCAACATAATTTCAAGTTATTATGGGATATTTAGGGGAACACAGGGAAATATTTGAAAGATTAAAGAGAATAATTACTTTTTATCACCTTGCTACAAAATAAATATTGAAAAATTAGGAATAAATATAAGACTAGTGGAAAGATTTTTTAAATGAGCATATTTCTTTATTTCTAAAAATATATAACCTTATAATAATGTTACTGATATATTTTAAAACATGAAGGTTGGGGCTGGGGATGTGGCTCAAGCAATAGCGCGCTCGCCTGGCATGTGTGCGGCCCAGGTTCTATCCTCAGCACCACAAACAAGCAAGGATGTTGTGTCCGCCAAAAACTAAAAAAATAAATAAATATTAAAATTCTCAAAAAATAAAAAAAATAAAACATGAAGGTTAATGAAAATTATTGGGTTAATGTATTCATTAGTTCTACTTTGATAAAAATAGTATAAGTTAAATTTAAGAACTCTGGGAACTATAATAACAGCAGTAGCGGATATAGGGGAAGGAGAATAAAAATATTGGAACATGGAAAAAGATTCACTCACTCAAGCAGTGATTAAAATTATTGTTGAGTCAGCTCTGCAACTACCAATTTAGAATTCTTCTTTAATTTAGAAATTATTACTGACAGAGAAAGTGGAAGGGTAAAATTAGGCCAGTAATGATACAATAAAAGTTGCCAAGGAAGAGGGCTAATAGATCCTAAATATATCCTATTACCATAATAAAAGCCCAATTTCTCTCTTTGAAAAACAACTTTTTACCTTCTCAAAGAAAAAAAAAGAAAAAAAAATAATATATATATATATATATATATATATATATATATATATATNTATATATATATATATATATATATATATAAATTTTCAAATCTCAACTGGTCTCAACCAATAAGCTGATGGAATAAGGCTTAGATAATTGAGAAGTACCCTCTGAAAAATTATTAGAAATATTATTACTGGGGCTGGGGTTGTGGCTCAGTGTTAGAGCGCTTGCCTAGCACATGCAAGATCTTGGGTTCAATCCTCAGTACCTCATAAAAATGAATAAATAAAATATAGGTATCGTGTCCAACTACAACTAAAAAATAAATTTTATAAAAGGAAATATTAGTACACTAAATACTGAAGTCAGGAAGGCTTTAGTATAATGACTTACATATGTGAACAAGAATATATCACTTAAACATATTGATCCTCATTTCCCACCCCTTTAAAATGGAAAATAATAGCTACCAAATAAATGTACTGTCTAAATTATAGAAGTATACATAAATTCCCTGAGACAATGCTTCTGTATGGATGCATTAAAAATGATCTCCTGACCGTAAGCAATAAAACATAAATCAAAGGTAAAACTGTGCAGAAGTTGCAGAAGTGCACATTGGGTATACAAGCCAGTACAGGAGCACTTCACTGATATTTCTCCCATAAACTCCAAAAGGTACATAGCATATGAAAAAAAGCAAACACATTGTGTAAAATAGTAGAAAATGGTAGAATTGCTAGTGTAAAACTGAAAGGGAAACATGAAGTGGAAAGAGCATAAATTTTTGCTTTTCCTTATTCTAGAAAAAAATAACTCTCCTAAAGTTGAGACTGAAAATCAAGTTTACTCATTAGATGTTAAGGAACCAGTGAAGGAGGCAGCTAATCTTGGGACTGAATCATTTAGGTTCAACAATGAAAATATCAATTTCAGCAAAAGAACAGCAAAGTGCATTCTTACATATGTATTTTATATCATTTATAAAATGCCAAGAAATGTTGGAAATAAGCTTAAAGGCATCAATTGTCCTGATATTTGATATGAATTAATCATAGATAAAAGTATTGGATGTAATTGATCTTCCTAGATTATTAATTATACACACATTTTGAGTATTACTATTAAATTATCAGTATTAATTTATAGAAAAAAATGAGAGTCTGTAATTTTAATAAGTTTTTTATGGTTTGTCACCATAAGAAGAAATTATTCCTAACATAATAATGGATACTCATATGTAAAAATTATTTATTTAATTAAAATAAATTGATTTACTGCTTAAAAGTTGCATGAAAACCTTGTAACTTAATTTCTGTGTCAACAGGACACCTATTTCCATTGAAGCACTTTTACCAAAATGAAAACAAAATACAATGCTTATGGCTGCAATCAGTGTTTTCCTCCAGTTTTACTTACATACCTCAAGGGTTCTTCAGTAATAAAACCCAGCAGCTTTGACTCCAAATATTTAAAAGTAGATAAATTGGTAATAAAATAACCATGACACTTCCCCAGGGATAATTCCACAAAGCAGTACATTATGTTGGAAAGTTCAAGGTACTTTCAGTTAAGGCAGGGGGCATATTAGAGTGTTCTGAGAACTTAGTTTGTATTTAGAAAAAATTTTCTTTAATTATTTATAGTCTAGAGTTAGTGAGTGATTTGTCTAATTGTATGTGAAGGGCTGGAAACTCCTGAGTTGACAAAAATTTTCTTGTGGCTCAAACCTACTTTTTCACCTGGAGCTTTCCTAATCAGAATCATCACTGGTGGAAAGTAAATGAATGTTTTGTTTTCTATTACCTTTATCTAAATCTATAGCCCACTCTCAGTAATAACTTTTCCTAAAGGTCAGAATTCATAGGGTAGATATTGTATAAATATTTTTTTTCTCCTTTTTAAACTAGCTTATACTGTTTAAAATGGGAAGTGAATTCATCAGTCCTTGAATTGATTAGACAGTAATACTGTCAGAGGATGTATTGCCGCAGTCTGGCTGGGCACAAAATCATGAGCCACTCAGGCAGGAACAAACTGTATTTTTGAAACTTGCCCCATACGCTCCCAGGAAAATTGCCGACCCATGACACACCTGGCGTTTCTCCCCCCCCACCCCCACAGGAAGTCCCTCCTCCGGAATTCCCTCCTACTGCACTTCCCCAACCAATGGGAACTCTCCAGGAGTCCTGTAGCAGGCCGAGGTGGACAGCAGGAGTCCAATATCCATATGAATGCAGATCTTAACATAATCATATCATCTCAATGGCTTGCAGGTGGCACCTTTCAACCAAAAATGCCATGCATCATATTACTTGGCTATGGCTCTTAGCAATGTATGTTTTAGTCAACTTTTTCATACTGAGACCAAAAGACCTGACAAAAACAATATAGAGGATGGAAAGTTTATTTGGGGGCTCACAGTTTCAGAGGTTTCAATACATAGATGGCTGACTCCCTACTTCAGGGTCTGAGATGAGGCAGGGCATACTGGCAAAAGGGTGTGGCAGAAGAAAACATATAAGAATATCACATCAGGAAAGAGAGAGAGAGAGAGAGAGAGAGAGAGAGAGAGAGAGAGAGAAACGCTCTATTTGACAAGGACAAAATATATACCCAAAATGCACACCCTCAGTGACCCACATCTTCCAGCCACACCCTACCGGCCTATAGTTACCACCCACTCAATCCCTATTAGGGGATTAATGCACTCATTAGTTTAAGGCTCTCATTACCTAATCATTCACCTCTAACTTTCTTGCATTGTCTCAAATATGAGCTTTTGGGGACCACCTCACATCTAAACCATAACAATGTGTGATAGCTTTATATGTTGACTTGGCTAGAATATAATGTTTACTTATTGTTCAAATACTAATTTAGGTCTTGCTGTGAAGGTACTTTATAGATGTAGTTGACATGTACAATCAGAAGACTTTTATTCAGGTAAATGAGGTTAAATCTCCATGATATGAGTAGGCCTCATCCAAGGAACTGAAGACCTTGAGAATGAAAACTAAGGTTTCTTGGGAAAGAAGACATTCTGTTTCAAGACTATAGCATCAATTACTGCCTGAATATCCAGCTTACTGGCCTACTTTACACATTTTAAAATTGCTAGGTCCCACAGTCACATTTTTAAAAAAATTATCAAATATCTGCTGATAGAGAGATAGATTATAGATGGATTCTGTTTTTCTAGAAACTTCTAACTACTGAAACAAGAAATGACACTAGTAATTCTTGAGTGTAAATTATGCATCTGGGGTTTTCAAATATGTACTTTATTAGAGTCTGACAACAGTGCATTGAAGCATGTATTCATTATACAGCCAACAAATGTCTACATATCATGAACTATGATCATCTCTATAAAGAGGAAGTTAAACATATGAAGTCATTTACTTTAAGAAGTGTGTAGAGTGTTGGGAAATGAGATGTTATGAACAATATAGAACTATAAAAAATAAAAGATGATGAAATCTTTAATCCAAATAAATGTCCAATACTATTGTAATACAAAGGAAAAGAATCACCAAGCCTGGTTTTGTGAATTGTAGGATGGGTTTTGCAGAGCAGTCTGAGGCATGATATTTAAAGGTAAAGAAGCTTCAAAGATGAAAAAAAAAATCTAGCAAAGTTCTGGAACATGCAGAACCTAAAGAAGCAGAAGTTTGGCAGGATAAGGTATGGCAGACAAGAGAGTCTGGAGATGCAAATGTCGAGACATTTCTTATGATCTTTATTAATCTCATTTTTAACTTAGAGGAAATTATGATACTGAGAAGTTAATTATTTAACTTGCCACATTTTCACAGTTTGCAATAGATCAGATTTCTGATTCAAGATATTAGACTGAATATAATAAAATGAGAATGTGCATAAAGAAAAGGATTATCTGTATAAACAGCAGTGCTCATTTTTAGAATGGCTGAAATCTATGACAAGGAATATTAAATTTCCAAGTTGGGGAAATATGTGGGGTTGTATGGGAAGATATTCAAGAGCAGAGGACGCTCTAGAGGAGGCTGCACAGAGCAGCATCTTGAGGTGGAAGTGGGAGGTTTAATGAGAGGTGTGAGCAAGGATTGGTTTGAGCAAATTGTCATTTTCCCATTCCATCTTTTATCTTTGCAGTTTTACTTTACCATGGGAGGCAATTTTATAAACTTACTTCCGTCTGACATATTAATATCTTAGGTTTCATCTCTATTCATTGTGATTTTTCTATTCTTGTATTTGTTTCGTTGATTTTTTGAAACTATCTTTTAAATTCCTGAATTTCTCTATCTTGGATGTCCCACTTAAGTTTTGTAAATACACTTTTTTATGGTGACAATACCTTTTTGAAACTCTTTGAAGTTATCCATCATTTTAAAATCACCTTCCATTTCCTTACTTAACCACCGCATGGCCATGATGACTGTCTTTCATTCACCTTGCTGCTTCTTTTTCATGCTCTTGTTTTCATATTATTGTTTGTAGGTCCCTGATGAATGGATGTCTATCTGAGCTCTTCTGCTAATGTGTGGAGTGCACATTTCCCATAGCCCTTTCCCACTGTAATGTGTTGGATTTGAGGCCCTGGGAATAAATGGAGCATTTTTCTTTTAATATTTTTTTAGATGTTGATGGACTGTTATTTTATTCACTTATTTATATGTGGGCTGAGAATCGAATCCAGTGTCTCACACATGCTAGGCAAGTGCTCTACCACCGAACCACAACTATAGCCCCCAAATGGAGCATTTTTAATTGGTAGCCTTCACTTTGAAGATCAGAAACTGGGAATAAGCAGGAAGGATGAGTTAATTCAGAAGCCTAAATCTTGTATTGCTCACTGGGGAGGTTGGGCCCCAAAGTGTAATTCCCAGTATTCCTTTTCTCTAAAGGGTTCTCTTTTCATTATAAAAAAAGTTTGGGCTTACTTCAGTATCTGCCCTGGTTCCTGCCTTCAGAAGTCAACACCAGCAATGTCTTCCTAGGCAGAACTTTCACTGTCTTTAGGGCACAAGACTCTGGATAGACAAACAAGAAGTACTCCAGTAATAGAGATGAGGTGTCATAGCAGCTCAGACTTTTTTTAATAATTCAAAAATTATTTACACTGAGTATTGGCCCACAGCTCATTTCTAATTTACACAATTTATGACCTTATATTTAGATTTTTTTCATGACTTTAAGGGAAGAACTCTAAGCTCTAGAGTAAATAGTTAAATACATATTTCATTTTACCTCATTTTGGTTCAGAAAGAACTAGACGAATATGGATGCTGAGGGAACTGACAGAAAGAAAGCAAGTTTGCTTAAAAATTTCTGTTGTGACTCAAAAGTCAGAGAGGAGTAGTGTAAAGAGAGATAGGCACCAACTTCCTCATGATGACAAAATTAAGTGCCTGAGGTGGATTAAATTGTCTTAGTTCATTCAGGCTTCAATAACAAAATGCCATGAACACTAAGTGACTTATGAACAAAAATATTTATTGTCCTAGTCAGGAGGCTGAGACAACCAAAATCAATGTGCTCACAGGTTTGGAGTTTGATAAGGGGTGACTTCCTAGTTCCCAGATGGTGTCTACTTGTGTCCTCACAGAGAGGTTGGTGAAATGATCATTAAACCCAATTAGGAAGTCTCTTCCCTATGACCTGATCACTTTCTGAAAGCCCCTTATCTAAATTCCATCATATGTAAGATTAGGTTTCACCATAAGAATTTTAAATTTTGAAGGAACAAAACCACTCAGATCCTTTTAGTAAGTTTACTGAACAAACAAAAGTCCTGGTCCCATATTCCATCAGCAATACAGAGGGTAAAATAAATCTGTACCAAAGTGATCTTAAGAGAAAGAAAAAAAAAAAAAAAAACTCAAGACCCTGAAAATAAGAGAAAATATTTCCCACACAAGAAAAAACAAGGCATTTTTGGTGGGAAGTGAACAATAAAAAGCCAGAAAATACTCTTAAATAAAATATAATTACTTCATTTTAAAGTGTTTTTGAAGATAGATTTAAAAAATTATCCTAACATTACAGGCAAAACAGAAGGAGAAAGAGATATTAAAACATTATAGAGTATTGGTCCAGAAAGTTCAGTGTCCTATCTATAGGAGCTACCAAAAAGAACAAAAGGTGAGGCAGAGAGAGGTAATAAAGAGAGTAAAATAGGCGGGAAATTATTAAGGAATTAATGTAAAAAAAATTTCACAAAATAAAATGCATATGTCCTAAGTGAGTAGTAAAATTAAAAAACAAACAAACAAACAAACAAAAAACAATCCAAGATAGGTAGGTCACTCAGAATTTTTAACACCAGGGATATAATAAAGAGACTAAACGTTTTCAGGAAAGTCATTAATATGTCAAGGATTAAGAATCACAGTGGAATTGGATTGGACTTCTTACAAGCAATGTGGGAAGTTAAAATATGGAGCAATAACTTTGATATTTTAAAGAAAAATGATTTTTCATGTAGAATTCTGTGTAAGCCAGGTAATCAATTAAGAATAGAGGAACAATTGAGATACTTATAAACTATGGGGACTTGTAAAGATTTTCTCTCAGCTACCCTATCATGGGTGCTCTTGAGGTGCTCTAAATGATATGCACATTCACCAAGAAGAAAGAAAGCCTAACAGCCTTCCACTGTGGATTCCATGTACATATAGAAGATTGGCAGTTGATGTTAGATTTGGGGAACAAATCTGATTGCAGCAGGAGGACTGAGTGTCTTAGAATTGAGGGCTGTGGGGGAAAAAAAAAAGCAGGAAACCCAATAGTATGCCTTCTATTTGTACACTTTGGAAATAAATATCAATATGGGAATTTCAAGATAGGCAATGAGTGGATTAAAATGAAGAATAAAAATGAAGAATAAAACCAATATTTTTTTTAGAGAGAGAGAGTTTTAATATTTATTTTTTAGTTTTCGGCGGACACAACATCTTTATTTGTATGTGGTGCTGAGGATGGAACCTGGGCCTCACGCATGCCAGGTGAGCGCGCTACCGCTTGAGCCACATCCCCAGCCCCAAACCAATATTTTAATAATACAAATATATTATAATGTACTAATACACTGTTCAATTAAGTAATGAAGTCAAAATAACATAAATGCCCATTACTGATTTTACTAAAAGTAATTATAGAACCATACAGAAAAGAGAAGAAAGAAACTTTTAAGTGCATTAAAATTTTCTACATCAAAACATAAAGCAATGTGATTATATTTTGGGAATTAATTATGTATAGCTTTATAACAATACACAATAGAAGAAGTGCTTATATACATAGTGATATATATGTACACATTAAGTACACAAGTTATACACAAATATGCATATTTTTATCTATCTTTAGCCCTAATTTCAATCCATACTCTGCCTTATTTTAGTTATATGATGCATGGTAACTTCTAATCATCATTCAGTTCCAGTAAACATATGGAATCAAATTCAGAATATTATAATAAATTTGACATAAAAAACATATCACATTTGTATACTGTCAAAAATATGTATTCTATGTGTTAGCCAAAGGGAATGAAGGAGGGAAGATAGGAACATAAAGGACAGTGGAATGAGTCTGATATAACTTGTGTATGTACATATATGAGTATACCACAATATATCTCAACATCATTGTACATCCCCCAAACTAGGATCTTAATTAGAATAAGTATATCCCATACTTGTACAGATAAATCAAAACAGATACTACTGTCATGTATAACCAAAAAGAACAAATAAAAATATGAATTATCAATATACATTAAGTTATCAGTAATTATATGAATTTTTTATTGATTCATGTGTTGTGGGGCAGGTTTCTCAGGCAACACACCAAGTCCCAGTTTTGTCCAAATTGAAGAGTTTTTTTTTAGCCAGCCAGCTGGCGGGCAACTATTCCCTGCAAGACCCATAACTGCCTCTGCAATGAACTGTCCCTTAGGATATTTAAAGGCAAAAGCCACATCTTGGTTGATGTACTGCAAGCAAGCAGGTACAGAGCTGAATTGGACAGGTAGCAAGACAAGGCAATGGGTACATTGGTATTTCCCATGGGACTTTCCAAGTCAGCATAGCGTCAAGCAAGCAGAAGGGAAGGGGGTCAAAATGACCCTAGTTCAGTGCAGTTAGAGAATGGTTACTAACAGCCAGACAATCAATCTCTGACAAGGTACAAGGTACATTGCCCAGGAAAAATGGAAACCAAACTAAATAATTTTACATTGTATAAGAATTGGTATTTTGTGTTGCTAACTATGGTATACTAGGTAATTATTAATGGGTACAGAGGTGGGGCTTTCCCATGGGAGAAGCATTTCTTACATGATATGGAGTCTGTTTGGTCATTGCCCATATAGCCTGGACCATAACACATGTATTGTGTCAATCCAAATGCATTTGGTTTTACCATACAGATTTATTCCAACTTTCAGGTCTGCCGCAGTCTGGCTGCAGCAAAATAACCGGGGGGTGACGAACAACTTGTGTAGATTGATACAGCAGGAGTGGAAGCCGTTTATTGCAGGACAGGAGCAGTATTTATACATTCCACACAGCTTATCTAATTAGCATAAACTAGATACAGCAGTCAACCAATAAGGAATCTCCACACTTAATGGCTAGCAGGCGTTACTTCACAAACCACTCCCTCTGGCAAAATGCCAGGCGCCATCCAGACTTGTTTACAGACTCTAACATTTGCCAGGCGCCATCCTGACTTGTTTACAGACTCTAACACAGGTCCACTATTAGATAATTTTATTTTTGCTTCCCAACATATGATGGCTTTATCCTTTTTTAAAATTTTCATTTCAATGGGATCTTTCTTGTAGTAAAGTTTTCCATATTTAATCTTTCAACTAGCATCCAAGTCCCTTTCTCTAAACAAAAGCACACACACACACACACACACACATGCATGCACGCACACAAACACAGAGTTATGCATTTAATAGAACATTCACAAAATCAGTCAACCATTTAAATTCTCATAAGTGAAACAGGCATCAAGGCATAATATAACTTGTACTATTTTTATCCTTCTGCTCTATTCTGGAGAATTTACTTCAGAGTATCTCACTTAGTCCTACAAAGCTTAAAAGCAGTTGTTATTTTCATTCACTCATAAGAAAGACATAAATTTAAGTAATTTACCCAGATTTATATAACTTATCACTATGTAAACTCAGATTTGGTCATGATTTGCCTGATTTCAAAGTACAATGCTTTTGATAGTATACTATCTTAAGATGTAATAAGTTTTAAGCATGCAAGAATAAAACTGCAGGTCTATTTTAAGCAAATGATTTCATTTTGGACAAAAATGATCATAAATGTCCACGAAACCGTAATGGGTGGTGGAGAGAAATCAAGCCTTCTCACAATTACTCTATCAAGAGTAAATATTATATTCTGATGACATACTATTCTTGGATAGGCATAATAAGGCTGTAGATCTCTCGTCAAGTTCTGAAAATATTCTAGTACTGAATAAAGCCATGTGATTCCAAGATTTTTACTGGATCTTTCAAGATATCACAATTTCCTGATTATGTATACAAAAAGAAAAAAATAGAGCATCTATACAAGATGTTAGATTAAAATGTCTTTCTTTACCTTCTATTATTCAAAGCAGGGAGAGAAAAATGATGGTTGGTAGCAGAGAAATTAAATATTAAGAAAGTAGGGTCAGTCTCCAATGCTGCCCAATGTGTTTACACATCACTGGACTTTCATGTAATAAGATGTCTTTTTCAATACGCTAGTGCAATGCTGCAGAAACAAGTTATCAGAACAAACAAGAAAAATGTTTTTGTTAAAGATATTCAGATTCTTAGATTATGCTGCCATCCAATTTTGTATAGAGTGAAAATTGGCTAAAAAAAAGTTCCCTAAGATCAACTTACTATTTCCTGTTTGTTCAAATTTTCTCTTTGCTAAAATATTTGGAGAAGAGAAACGTTTTTAATAAAGCCAACATTAGCTGGTATCTGCAAAACCTTCAATTCAAGCTATTGAAATTGTGACTTTATCATAAACACACTATACAAGAATCATTCAAGAAATAGTTATTTATTCAAAAATACAAATAGCTCTAAGAAATAATAACACACTAAGATTTCAGCTGGAAATGTGCAAAAATCCTCGTAGAAAGCACGATGAACAATCCTAATAAGCAGGCTATTTGACAACACCTTAAATCTCTTCAGTACACCATTTACATCCTGAATTTCATTCCTTTCTCTTAATTAACTGCTACTGAGATCTCAGATCAGCTAAAACCATAATTTCCTTCCAGTTTCAGTTAAAATTTTCCAGCTTCTCTCTACAAAACAGTCTAGTAAATATTCTACCTTTCTTTAACACCTTTGGTATGTAGCTTTTTTACTACTCAGAACATTTTGCATTTTCTGCCTTAAGTAATTGTTGGGGGTATAAGTCTTATGTCTATACTTGTGCTTCATATTGCAGGAAGACAGGATACACATGCCCATCACCGTGGTGCTATCACTACTGCATACCCGCACAGAGACATGTCCACTCTAAACCAGAGAACCACACACATATAATCTTTTCATAATCTTCTTGAAAAATAATCTAATTATACTTTTGAATGAAGAATTTCTGTTTGCTAACAGACATGATAAGGATGTTTAGAGGCCAAAGGGGAGAAGTGGATATTGGAGAATCTTTTTTTTTTTAATTTTATTTGTTCTAGGGTAAATTTTAATATAAACATCTTTTGGATTCCTACTTCATTGTTGAATGTATGTGCATGTGAGTGTGCTCTGTTCTGGAAAATAAAAAAAATGTCTTCTGAATTTTTTTTTTCCTGTAAGATAAACCTTAGACATTGTCAGGTTTAGAAAATTTGGGTCAGAACAGTAATGTGAGAAGAAAGAGGTACTTTGGAGAATAAAGGAAGCAAGTGTCTCCAGTAGATCCTCACTAGAGGTATAAAGATAGAAGTGTTGGTGGGTCGTAGTACATCAGAAGTAGCCTAGAGATTCACAGGTTACAACTCTAGCAAGAGAGGAAGGTACAAGGGGCTGAACCTTATAGAGAATGTAAATTTGCAACTGCCCCTGGTTTACACTTTGCCTGCTGAAGCAGGAAAGAAAAAGAAAGGCACTGCTAAACTGCTAAAACGGGTTTTTAAGATAACTATCATGGAAGTGACACCTACCAAAGCAAATAAGCTATGACAAATACATGGATGTGGGGCCAAGCTAAGGCAGGAAAGGACACGTTCTTTATGCATCACACTGAGTTTTAGCTAACTCAATTTTCTCTGCAAGCTGCTAGATATATTATGTTGATAAACTACAGAAAATCTAAGATTTTTTTGTTTCTTCTTTTATCTAGATTTGAAAGATATAAAAAAAAAATTCAACTCAAATATTTGAGAACTTGAAAAAGAATTCAACTCAAATGTGTATACCAAAAAATCAAGATGATGTGTATACCAAAAAATCAAAATTAATCAAAATGATGTAATAAAAAATGAGTACATGAAAATAATATGTTTTAGAGGAAAGAACCCACCCTTAAGAACAATTTTAACCAGGGTCAAAATAAAAAGCAACTTTTAGAAAATGTCTTTTTCAAGTTCTCAAACATAATTCAATATAAAACTTACGACTTTCAGATTAGAAATCAGAAATTTTGGCTGTCTAAATAAAACACTACAAAAACAAGACCATCAAAGTAAACATTAAATGCAATGAAATTAATAAAGTAAACAATGTTAAACAATTTCTTAGAAGTTAGAGGGAAATGATAGAATGTTGATTAGTATGACCAAACCCAGGGAAAAAAAAAGTTGAAAGAAGTTATATAATAGTAAATTAATAATAACTTTTAAAATATTCCCGTTAAAAATTCAAATTTGAATGTATCAAGGGTTCAAAAGAAGAACAGACAATACTAATTAAAAGATACTGGAATTGAGATATAACTTTGTGAAGTTGTTGTATTTTTAAAGACTATAAGAGTAAACTCTATGAGCATCTAAAAAATACCTACAAATTGTGAAAATATGGATTTCAAACTCCAACTATAAGAATGTCAAAAGACAATGAATACTGTGAAACAAGATTTTTATATGTAGCCAATGCATTTTCTATTATGTAGAGAGGCAAAAAATAAATAGAATATTGAAAGTTGTCAGAAGTAGGCAAGATGGCACACACATATAATCCCAGCAACTAAGGAGGAGAGACAGGAGGATCTCAAGTGCAAGACCAGCCTGGGCAACTTAGTGAGACACTGTTTCGAAATTAAAAAAATAAAACAAAACAACAGCAACAACAACAACAAAAAAAAAAAAAAACTGTACAGAGGCTGGGATATAACTAAGAGGTAAAACAGTACTGGTTTCAATCCCCAGTACCACAAAAGAAAGTTCCCATTAAAAACAAAAATGTTTAGTAAAATACTCCATCCACCTTTTATTTAAAAAAATACAAATAAGCAATGATACATTCCAAATAGCTAAAAGATTAATTAAAATTTTAGAATGGACCTTTAAATACTAAAAAACCCAGTAATATTCCTGGTGACAAATAAAACAAAGAAACACTGGTGTAGTGGCCTATGACTGAGTCCTAGACCTTGAGAAACTTAGGTATGAGGATCACTTGAATCCATCAGTTTGAGATTGACGTGGAAACATAGCAATACCCTGTCTTTAAAAAAAAACAAAAGTGAAATATATATATTTACTACAATAAAACTTTATGTAAGTATCCAAAATAATTACTGAAGCACTTTAAATTTTAAAATGGTATTAACATCAATAATAATAATTTCAACTCTTTAATAAACTAAAATTCAAGAGAGAACAGGGAGCAAAAAAGCCATTTTAGCATCACAAACATGCCATGAAAATAGGCCTAAAATGTAACTCTTAAACCAAGTCATAACATATGAAACCAAAGTCTTGAAACATACATAAGATGTGAAAATGCTCCATATATCAAGTGAAAAGTCAATTTCTGAAATGGTACAAACACATATAATAATTGCCAAATACATGAACACACACACATACATGGAGTTACAAAATGTTAGCAGCTATTTTCTTCATATAGCAGGATCACTAACTAATGTTCAGTATTTTATTTTTTGTGCTTTTACATATTTCACAATTTAGAAATGCATATGTCATTTTGATCAGCAAGTGTTTAATAAAAACAAATTTTAAATAAATCTAGATAAATATCAGACTACATTAACACATTTAATGGTTTAATTTATTTGTTTTCAAACCTTTTAATGTATATAAATTAGATTATTACTCTCAGCATAATGAATAGAAATGTTCTACAAATGGATCTGTGAGAGGTTTTCTCAGCAGGACCCATGTGACTATTGGCCTGCTGGAGCCAGGCACCAGACAGGAATGCATCTATACTAGTGAATATGCCAATGGATCTTAGTTGTGTTTATTTATTCGTTTGCTTGCTCTAACTACATGAGCAGGAAATTTAGCTTAAGAAGCAAATAAAGAAGATCAAAGGTATGGAAAATGTAGACATGATTGTGGCTACAGAGAAAGAGGGGTGCAAGCAGGATCCTATATTCGATTTGAAGGTTGTTAAATTTAAAAAAAAATAGGCTATCTGTGGAATTGTAGGACAAATTACACCAAAGAATTGAAAAGAGGAACTTCATCTTTGATAATTTTTCCAGTGGTCCTGAAGCACCTCTGGAACCAAGAACAGAGGACCAGAGGATAGAATATTTTATGCTCAGTACAAAATATTGAGAAACAAAATCTGTCTGCAGAGGGACATTCCTATGAATGATAATACCAACGTGGATGGAGAAACACTGTTAGGCAGCTTCTTGTGCATAAATTAGGTAGAAGACAGAAAGCATTAGAAAATACTACAATATTTAACCACCAAACTGAGCCATGCTAATTCCTCTCAAACTCCCAACAGTCCACAATACTTTTCCAATACAGTTGGAATAATCTATGCACTTGTACCTATTATGCCATCTGCCTTCCTCATCAAACTCATTTGCTGCACTTTTCCTAATATATTTTCCTGATCCGTTGAAAGTTGACTATTCTTGGTGCACCCATGTCTTTGTTTATATTACTTATTGTCGACATTCACCTCTTATGAAATCTAATAAGAGAGTAATTTTTTCTCTAAACTTAAATAGAAGTAGACAAAGAGTGATTCTAGAATCACTCTTTGTCTACTTCTATTTAGTTCAGAACATATTATTTTATTTTTGCCAAGTTATCATTTATATATCTGTGTACTTTTTAAGAATCCAAATGTGCCACTATGATGAAAATATTGGTGTCTTCCCTTGCCTTCAACTTAACAAACTTAGTTAAGCAGGGAATTTGGGAAACACAACTTGAGCATTCAGAAGTTCTTCATCTTGAATTATCTGTTAGTGTATGGAGTGCACTCATATAAGATTCTGTTAAATATTTCATAAGAAATATAAAACTTTCCTAAGAAATTTGAAAAAATCCATAGGAACAAGGAAATATCCTAAATATGTCAAAGTAATAAAGGGTGACACGTTTATGATCAAACAACCCAATGACTGCTTGGAAAAGTGAGTTTTCATTGACACAACTCTTATATGCTCTATTTAAAAGAAAAAAAAACTTACAGAAACTTTTAAAATGAGCCTAGAATCAAAAGAGATTATTCTGCTTATAAAAATAAAACTGTAGAAACCTAAAGAAGCTCTATAAAAGAAACTATTTAGTACTAATTGTAGCTCTTTTACCAATAACACCATACTCTGTTTACAACCTTTGAATAATTTTCTTTCTCCTGTGTAAGCCCAGAGACAATATTAAAATTAAAAAAAAATTAGTCATCTTTTAATTTGATTGATTCATTTTATACTTCCACACCCCACTGGCTATTTTAGAAACCATTTCAAAACTATTGTGAAGTTTCCTACTTGGAAAGAATAGATGCATTGTAATTTATAAAAGGAAACTTTCTTCCTCCATGAACAATCATATCCCATTGTTCATAACATTTATAATCATGTGTGGTTATGTACAAAAGTCTTGAAAAATACTGCTTTGCTTGTGTTATTTAAAGCTGCCAATTTGCCCAAGCTTATTAAAATCAAGGCTAAATCATTCCAGTGAGCAAAGTCTTAAAGATTTAGTTGCATTGTCACAGGCCTAAGAATAAATTAAAATGTAAAACTTGAACTTGGGAGACGTTTAAATGATCAAACTAAAGCATTAATGCAGGATAAACCTAATCTTAGCAGTACAGGAATGGGGCTTTACTAGCAAAGTCTCTTTCAACAATCAATAGATGTTAGTGCACAATATTAAATGATGTGTTTAACAGTCCAACTATTAATACACTTAACCTGGTTTTTTCAAAAGAGAGGATTTGGTCACCTTGAATAGAAGCAGCTTGATGCATTAAAATGTAAATTAAATGTCTTTTTTCCAAGAGTTTTTTTTTTTTATTGCATAATTCATCAGTATCAAACTTGATTTTTCTAAATTAAAAAAAAATCATTTCTTTTAAACATGGTACAATTCAATACAAAACTACTAATGCTATAAAATCTGAGTAAACCATCTGGTCTTAAGAAATCCTTTATAGTAATACTCCTTGGTACAAAAAATATTATTAATAATTAGTTATTTTCATAATTTTAACAGTTTACATAGTAAAGTGAGAGAAATAAATTCTCTGTGACTTCCATTCCAAAGCAAAGAGATAACACATTAGATGTGTTCTAAGTATATCATATAATTTAAGTATTTTAAAATGAACCAGTCATTTTTATTTTCATTTAGAAATTGAACATTTTGCTCTACGTATACTTAGAGTTCATATTGCAATGTCATCAGTTCTGTAAAATTAACTTGAAATAATTCTGTTATGTTCTGTGGATGTTTTGCTATTTTTTATTTTCATCTTTAGATTGCAGTCTGATTAAGGTAAGAATATCTTTGGTCACACCTCATAGCACATACAAAAAGTCAACCATAGACAATAAGAATGTTCCAGTTTTACTTGACCACAGTCTCCCCTGACCCACTAATCTTGCTTTGTTTGTTAACCTGTGTTTAATGGTCCTAGTTATCTATATTGAACTTAATCCACTTTAATTTGCCTTCCTGCAGTGCCTTATTTTGATTACTGGACTTCAATTGTATACTTGACTTTGGATTCCAATTATTATCCTAATCTTTAAATTTTCTATAACCTCTGTAATGAGGTTTGCTTCCTCAGTCTCATAATCCAGCTAATTAATCCATTGCTCAGTCTTCAGAAGAAGGAAAGTGAAAGTTATCTACACATGGTGCTCAGAACTGTTGTTCACTTATTAATCTTTGCTTCTAAGGAAACATTTTATTTATTACTGATTTATTTGTTTATTGTTCTAGCCAGCATTTTTGTCACTGTGACCAAAAGACCTAATAAGAACAATTTAGAGGAGGAAAAGTTTATTTGGTGCTCATTATTTCAGAGATCTTAGATCATAGATGGCCAATGCCATTTCTCAAGGCTCAAGGTGAGATAGAACAGGATGGCAAAAGGTGTGATAGAGGAAAGCAGTTTGGAACATGGCTATAAGAAAAGAGAAAGTACCAAGGACAAAATATATACCCCAAAAGCATGCCCCAATGATCTACCTCCTCCAGCCACACTCTTGCCTTCAGTTACACCCAGTTAATTCTCATCAGGGGCTCAATGTAGTGATTAAGTTAAGGCTCTCATAACCCAATCATTTTACTCCTGAACTTTCTTGCATTGTCTTACACATAAGCTTCTGGGGCACCTAATATATAAAGCATAAGATTTATTTATTTATTTATAATGTTTTCGTTGTTGGGTATCAAACCCAGGACCTTGCACATGCTTTCTTGCTATAACACTGAAGTACATCCTAACATTTTTAAATGGTGGAAAACTTAAGGAAAAAGACATACACATAGAGACTATTTTACTTACATAACTGCTCCAGCAGACACAAGAACCCATATATCTTGCCTTTGATATGATAATTGATAGATACTGTTCTCACTATCAAGTCTAGTAGCAAGATTTTCTTTATTATTATCTTCATTGCATAAACAGAAAAGACAAATCAATTAGTTAATGGTATACATTATAACAACTGACTATAAAATAAGCACTAAAGAACTCTAAGAAAAACAGTAACTTATCATTGCTATACTATGTAAACTTATTAATTATGGTTCAATTAATATTTCAACAAGTAATTTACTGAGTACTTTACATGCTCAAAATAGCTTAGTCTCATTGGAAAAATAAACAGAAAAGTCCATGCTATCATGAAACTTACTGTCTAGTGATGAGGAAGAACCTACTAACTAAATTTTTAATAAGATAAACCTCTATGTAAATGTAGAAGTGCAGGGGAGATTCAAGTAAAGTGGACAGGACATACTGTTGAGGAAAATGGCTTCACTGAGAGTTGAATAACAACTAAAGTACATAAAAAGGTGAGTAATGAAAATACATAGAAAAATTACTTTCAAGGCAAAGGAAACAGCAAATGGAAAAAAAAAAACAGTGATAAAAGAAAATCTTCTGTGTTTAAGGAGCAGAAATGTGGCCACAGTGACTGATGTAGAACAAGGTGGTGGGAAAATAAGAGGATAGAGCCGGAGAATTGTAGGTGTCAGCTTATATTGATTTCTGTATGCAATTTAAAAGAATTTATCTTCTAGTGAAGGAAGACGCCATTGATTGGTTTGATTGACATGGTCTGATTTACATTTTAATAAGGTCACTTTGGTTGCTGTATTTAGAAGAACATGGACAGTGTGTGGTGAAGGCTGAAGGAGAAATATCAGTTTATGTGTTGTCTCACTAATCCTGGTTTGAAAATAATATTAGCTTGGAAAGTCTTGGTAACAGTAGCAATGCTATATGTTAAGATTTTGTGTACCTTTAGACTGTGAAACAGATTTTCTTATGTGCTAGATGGGAGGTATGACTGAAGGAAAAATATCCAAACTGATTTAAAGGTTTTTGAATAAAGTAACTAAAAACTAAGGGAAAACTGTGGGAGGAAGAATTTCAGCAGAAATTTAGAGACTAGTATTGGATATTGAATTTGAGATGTTTATTAGACTTCTGAGCAGATATATCAAGAGGTAATTGACATAGATGTTGGTAGTTCAACATCAATGTCAGGGTGTGGAGCTTATCTAGACAACATATTTGGGATGGTTATTATACAGATAATATATAAAATTATGGGATTTGATAAAACCACTGTAGCAGTGTGTATAGATTAGAATAAGGAAGGAGTCCTATCACTGGGCCCTTTTAAGAAGTGGGAGTGCTGAAATATTTGGTTTATCTATGGAGTGATGAACACACACACACACACCAAGATGTGTGGAAATGTTGGTCTGTGATATGTATTTAAGGAATAAGTCTTTCTTGGGACAGCAGAGTAATCTTCCTGATCTAGTCAGAAATGGCCTGAGGACTAAAGAAGGGGCTCCTTATTAGGGTTTTTATTTTGGTCTGAGAGTGGGAACAGGGTGAAGGGATTTGTGGTTTGGATCTCCCACCATAACCAAAGAAGACAGTTCCCAGTGTTTCTTATCAGTATACTCAGATGTGAAGCTGACAAGGAAGGGGACTCCGCATTATAAGAAACCAGAAGACGTGACCCTTGAGTTAGGTAGTAGCTCATAATACAAGTGGAATGGAGAGTATTTTCAGAAGAGAGTTACTGTCTGGCGAAAATACTGATGAGTCAAGTAATATGAATGACTTCAATAACCACTGGTTTGGTACTATAGTGGTAGAGAGTATAACTTCTGCAGAGTGGTGAAGAAAATCTTAGTGCCATTCAGGTAAGAATGAGAGAGGAGAAATGAGCAGGAATACAAATATTTCTTTGTGAAGAAGAGGCTCAAGACAAATGGGAAGCTTGGAAAGGTGATGTGGGAATTAACTGAAGACAAGTGAAGTTCATAATTTCAAATGAATTTGATGTCCTAACATCACTGCTCTGATTGTCTTTAGGTTAATGGGCAGACATCAGTAATTAGAAGTGTTCAGTTAGAGCCACAAATGCAATATTGTAAACTTGTCATTTTTATCTATGCTGCATTCCCAAATGTAATTCAAATATATAAATCTGTTATTAAAGTTCTGAGGATAAGATAGCCAATGCATCAATGGGATGAAGACAGAACATATCATATTCATTAGAGTTCAAAATGGTAGAATGTCTTCAAGCTTTAGAAGACACCTAGAATATTAATAGTCAGTGGAAAAATAGGGTAAATGAATTAAAAATATTTATACAAATGTGGTTAAAAAAAACAAGAAGCTGGGTATATAGCTCAATTGGTAGAGTGCTTGCCTTGCACACACACACACACACACACACACACACACCAAAAAAAAAAAAAAAACACCTCTATTCACACATATTTGACTCTCCATATAACAGCATGGCAAGATACTATGTTGTTACCAGTTTCCCCAGATTGAAAGTGAGGATATATCTACACCTACTGGAAAATATAAATAATTCTTGGAAGAGGAAGGGTATCCCATATGGCTGTTTGTTTCCAAAAGTGAAGTTTTTCTTATTTCTGCATTAGTACTACTATGGATTGAGCATGCCCCTCAAAGTTTGTGTGTTATTAAATTAATCCCTAAAGTAACAATGTTGAAAATTCAGACCTTTAAGATAAATGAGGTCCTGGGGACTCTGCCATTATAAATGGATGAAGTCATTATGGGAAATTGTTAATTATCTCCATAGTGGTTACCTGATGAAGAAGTAAAGTTGGCTCTCTCCTTTTTGCTCCCCACATGCACCAAGCATGTCTCATCCTTACCCTTCCATCATGAGATGAAGAAGCACCAAGGAAACTCACCATCTGCTGGCAGCCTGGCATTGGACTTCCCAGGCTCTAAAGCTACAAGAAATACATTTCTTTTTATTTATGACTCACCAAGTTTGTGGTATTCTATTAGAGCAAAACAAAAGATAATTAGGACCCCCAGAATATTTCTCTGTTTTTCCTCACTTACCCGAAATCCTGTTTGCCAGCAGGGAAACCTGCATATGCAAATATTTTACCCAGGAAAGCCTTCAACACTTGAGCAAAGGTCTGTGTAGAAATACAAGGCCACATAGAGAAGATGCTATCTTACTTCTAATTCTTTATTCACCAGAAACACAAGAATCCCCAGATATTTGAAGAAAATTAATATTATTAAGGATCAAGTTGAAAGAAGAACACTTACTATAAAGCAAGTAAAACCTTTTATACATTAAATTGTAATTAAGATCTCTAAAGATTCAGAATTATAAGGAAGAATTCAAGAATAGGAAATAGTTGTAGAAAAAGAAAAAAAATACTTCAAAAATAATCGAATAAATAAATGGAACATTAAGTATATGGACAAAAATAATACAATATGAAATAGAAGAAAATACGATGAACACATTTTCTGAATTAAGTTCTCAACAAGATAAATGGAAACACTTCAATTCTGACATGTGGTTGTGAAACTTTAGAATACTATAAAAATGAAAAACTATGAACACTTTGAGAGGGAAGAAAATCAGGTTATCCTATAAAGCTATGAAAATAACACTAACCTCAGATTTTACATCAAGCACAACTGATTTTAGAAAAAAAATGGAGTGATGACTTTATTGTTCATAGAAAGATTATATGTAGATACATAAAATGGAAAATTATCAAATGCAAACAAAGAGATACTCTCCATTATCCAATAATCCAATATTTTAATTCCATTTATTTTTTTCTTAGAAAAAATACAAAAGCAGGAAAATAGCAGACTATCTTAAATGGTGAAACCAATACCCTATAACAGAACTGATTATTATCTGAATGTGTATGAGAGTGAATAATTGAGAGTTTTCAAGTGATGAGAGCCTGAAATTCAGTGTCCTACTACCTGCTTCATTGTTCATTAATTCTGTGATCTCTAAAGTCATCTTGCCTCTCTGTACCTCAGGTTCATTATTTGTCACACAAGATGTAATCACACCAACTTCACAAGCTTGTTCTCATGATTAAAAGATTTACTATGTATAAAATATTGAAAATTTTGGTTTGGTAGTAATTTTTACTATGTAAAATCTGTCCACAAACACTATTGTGGTAGTTATAAGCTTTGTGATAAGGTCAACACATAGTATTAGGTTATATACATATATATATATGTCATCAGAAACTTAAATAAATGCAAGAACATTACTAAATATACAACAGAATACATAAGAAATGAATAAAAAGAAAGGATTAAAAACATGAAGTATGATAAAGGTTCATAAGATTTAATCACTCATTGAAACAGAGAACTGTGCTCTCTATTTGATCTCCACATAAATTTGTAGTATTGCACAGAATATTTGAAAGACAGTAGAATGAATCTGACATAAGTTGCATATGTACATATATGAATACAACACAGTGAATCTCCACATCATGTACATCCACAAGACTGGGATCCTTATTAGAGTAAGTTATACTCTGTTTGTAAAAATATGTCAAAATTGACTCTAATGTCATGTATAACTAAAAAGAACAAATTAAAAAAGAAGATAATTTGGGGGAGGAATTGGCATGATTTAATTTAGAAAGTACAGATTTAATCAATAAGTTATGTTAAGAAATGAGCTGTGTGCTCAAAAGATCAATCCTGGCAGCTTCTCTTGTGCAGTGGTAAGATTACTCCAAACGACATAATGTTAGTGAAGGATGTGCGTAGAAGCATGAGCATTCTTCCTGGTTACATTGCAGGCTCTGAATGCAACCTACTCTATCTGCTAACAGAATAATTATTTAGGAAAAGAGATTTCTGAGTATGGTAGGATTCACCCAGTACTGAGGAATTTAGGCACCAAGCTGAGAGCTCCACAGTGCAGGAGCTGCTACATACTAAACCAGAAAATCATGGACCTGGCTTTTCCTGGTCTTTAGCAAAACTGCAAGTAACTGAAAAGTTTTCTACAGTTATTAGTTTAAGGCAGAGTATTAAGATATTTAATAATAATAATATATTGAACATTATTGAATTTAATTTATTAGATAAAGTTCCAAACCACTAATATTAGATAAAGTCCCAAACCATTAATATTAGATAATGTCCCCAACCATTAATTGTTTATATTTCTTTTAGTTGTAAAGTTAACATAGAAGATTTAACAATAAAAAACTAAATAAATAATTTAAAATTTAAATGAAGAGCAATAGTATGAAATATCACTTATCATCATGGAAAAGTCACCAGACACTGTCATGGTTTGACGGGCATATGCTTATATGAATTATTTAGAATTACATTATTTAGAATTACAGAGATAATTACTAGGTATATTCAAAATAACATCAGTCCTACTTCTTCAGACAGAAAAATGAAGAGGAAAAAAGAGAGAGAGAGAGTGTGTGTGTGTGGGAGAGAGAGAGGGGGGTGGTGGGGGTGGGGAGGAAAGCAGAAAGAGGGAGAAGCAGTCCTTACCTAACCATCTGTAATGAACACTTCCGTGAGTGGGAATCAGCATCCTGTAGGTGTTTACTCAAGTAGAGCCAGCAGATTATGCAGCACGGATGAGAACCCAAATTGCTTGACCATCTTCACCTTATCAAATTCCAGGGGAAAAGAAAAGGAATTAACAACAAAGATAGAGCATTAAGCATCCAAACCGCTATCATTTAGAGATTTTTGTTACTTCCCCGGCAAATCATGCAGAAATAGACCCAAATCAACCCAAATTGATATTAAGTGATTTATCAAGATACCACCCAAACTCTAGAATTATATCTATGACTTTTCTTATTATTTTCCACTTAATAGAATGAATCAGGAGAAATCAAAAGCTTAGGATGGTCTTGAGGTAAAATTGCGAGTTAACGAGGTGTGCTGAATAGTTTCGCCAGCCACAGTTATAAACTGTTTCAGACATGCTGGTTGTTTCAAATGAGCCACACAATGGTGGAGTGAAGATAGAAAAAGATACTTTTGAGCAGGATTTGGGGGACTCTGTTAATGCACTAAACAACATTATGCAGTTTCTTGATGAGGCCATTTCAACATTTCCTAATTTCTACCACAATTTAACAGTTACAGCAGACCTAGTTTCATTGAAATTTGTTGAGGTTAGTAATGAATTAATTCTACCTGCACTAGATTGAGGATTAAAGAACTCATTTTGACTTAAAATAGCTGCAAATCCTATTATGTCTGACTATCAACATTTTTGTCTGTCCAAGCAATCACTGTGAACCATTTTACCCCAGGGGTGTAAGATTAATGTCAAAGAACAAAATTAACTAGCTTTCTCCATACCAATCTAATAACAACACAAAACAAAATAAGAAATGAAAATATGGTTGTCCTCAAAAGATTTGCTTTTAATCAGCATTCTCTCTGGTGAATATATGATATTTTATGTAACACCTCTGAGTAAAGTGTAGTGTTTATATTATTATTAATATTTTAATTTATTCCCACACTATTTGCACTATAGTTGTAACTTTAATATAGCACTAGAAAAGTCAGATAATTTTAACAATTCCATACAAAGCTACATATTATTGTCTTAATAATACATTTTATTTGTTTAATAAATTGAAAAAATATATTTTATATAAACTTTTTAAATATATGAAATAATCCTTCAAATTCTCTTGTTTTATAACATTTTGAAAATTATTGCAATGTAGCATAAATTTTCTATATATGGAGATGTCACTTTAAACCCTTCTATAATTTCCTGTTTTATGTATATGTCCTTCTATACAGTCATTCTACTTCCTCTTATTTAAAGGTAGATCTTAGTAATGGTTCTATTTATTACATTACTGAACTTAACAAGTAATTCTCAGACACTAACAAATCCTTAATAACATGAGGAGATTAAATTTAGGAGTTATAGTTAAAACTCTATGTAAATAAAAACATTTTAAGTTAAGCACTGAAGACCATCTTGTAAATTGCATTTATTGTCATTGACAAGTGTAGATTCACTAAATACATTGTTTTCACATTTTAATTTAGACCTAATTAATTTTAGAGTTGAGTCTCACCAATAAAACTACACTTGACACAATACTACCCCTTTTACTTTGTATATTTTTATAAAATCTCATTTAAACTCTCCATTTTTAACTAATTCATGTGCCAGATAAAACCATAATTTTTAAAGTAATTACATTTTCACAGAATAAATAAAATAAGATCAAAATAGCATGTGTAGACAAATAAATTTCACTGTTTTCACTCTCTTTATGGGTAACCACATGGTTTTTGATTCATTACTTTTATATTAACATTGTTTCATATTGTAATGGAGAACTAGTAATCAAACCTAAACGCCAGGCTTAAACTGGGACTTTGCAGAGAAAAATAGCCACGATTGCCTTGGATGTTACAGAAGTTTTTGTGACAGGAAATAGAACTTAGCATAGTTATCTGTTGACAAAATTTTTCTTCAATAAGAACTAAATATGGGACATACTGGGGAGTGACATAGGCCAAATTGTATTGTTATATTCTGTGTAAGTACAAATGCGTAACAACACTTCTATCATGTATAAGTATAATGCACCAATAAAAATGTGAAAATAGATAAATGAATGAATGAATAAAAGTAACTAGATATGGGCTAGCTTTGTGGGAGCCTGTGATTTTGATGAAATTTAAAGTTTACAAAAAAAAAATTCAAATAGCAAACAGTAGCTGTAAACTGTCTCATTTTTCAAAGTAACTGGCATTGTAGGGTCTGGAGGGAACCAGTAGAAAACTTTCATGATAACAAGGAGATTCTGTTTATTTTGCAACCATCGTTCTATCTACTGCCATGACAATAGAAAAAGAACTCGTTAAAAATCAGTAAAAACTCTCAATATCCCTCATTTCTGTTTTTGTCTATATATTTTATTTTCAATTTTATTCTCATTTATCTTCCAAATTTATCTTCCAAATTTATATACATTGTGCTTCTTCTAGCCTTCAGTTTTTCTAATAATCATGACAGAAATATTCACCTCTACTAGAACTACTGGAACATCTATTATTCAACCTGGTATTATTTTTACTATATATATGCACACATCTATCATGCAAATACACATATATAATATGTATACATGAGTGTATATATATATATATGTATATATATATATATATATATATATAGAGAGAGAGAGAGAGAGAGAGAGAGAGAGAGAGAGATTTGAGGTGATATCTTTTATATGTTCTCTTGTCTCATCTATTGTATCTTTTAATATAGAGTTTAAGAAATATTTATATAAGAGAAAATAATGAGTCATTAAGACATATCTCCAGGATGGATATAAATGTACTGTTATCCACTGGATATAAATCTCCTTTGCACAATCATCTTCTAAAAATTTAAGTGGATTTGGGATCTGAAAACAGTATAATGGATTTACTGAGGTATGAAAGAATGTTTATCATAATATAACAATAACATTCTGTCTACTAAAGATACATAAAATAATCCAAAGCATCCTTGAATTCTTGGTAATCATAGGACATCAGGGAAATACATATTTTTGCAAAAGGGTGTGGGCTTAAGGGTTTTTCTTAATCCTAAATCTCATCACTAGGAGCATAAACCTTCAGAGTTTGTGTGAGCTATAAAACTCATCTTTGCTAGAAGGCCATCCTCTCCAATCTCTTTATGATGCACTAATTTACTGGACAATATCCTAGAGAGATGATTGCTCTAATTCACCTTAATAACTCCAATAATGAGAACTCATTACCAGTTAAGGAAACCTCTTCAATTTATAGACAGTTAATGTGTTCTTGGGCTAATTTGGAAATCTTCGCTAGCTTATGCGAGTGTGTGTGTGTGTGTGTGTGTGTGTGTGTGTGTGTGATTTTACCCTCTACCTTATTATTTCTTAGCATCTTCATGCTTTCTCTCAGAAAGGTAGTTTGATCTGTTGATAGGAATGGTAAAGAAGAATGAAAAATAATAAAAATGTCATAATAAGAAGTTCAAGGGTTTAGCTTTCAGGAGTGATGGCAAAGACCCCAGGTCATAACAATAGTAAATGAGTTGTGTAAGTGATACTTCTACTCTCTGAAGACCAGGTCATCATTGCCTGCTGTTAGGAAAGAGAAAGAAAGTGAAGAGAATTTAGATACTTTTATGAGTCCCTGAGAAGTGTAGGTACACTGAAGTCTACCTTTCAGTTTCCTAAGGCTTTTCACACATACAGACATATTAAAGTAGTCTATATTTCATATACCCCATAAATATGTTTTATATAAGTAAGCCTTACCTAAAATTATTTTCAATAGTTGTGAAGTAATTACAGAATGTCTGTGTCACAATTTCATTTCTCAATGTGTTCTATTGGCGGATATTTAGTTTACCTCCTTTGCAAATTGAAATATGATCTCATAAACATCCTGTACATCAATCTTTTCATTGTTTAATTCATACACAGATGTTTTCATGAAATTAACATATACTCCTTTAATAAATGCCATTTTCATCTTTGTTTGAGCAATTGCAATGACCTAACTGTTCTCTCTGCCTCTACTCTTGTCCCATATCGGCCCTGGGGCTGGCCACATGACTCATACACCACTCTGCAGCCAGACAGATCTTTTAGATACATAAATCAGATCACATCATTTTCAGGTTAAACTCCAAATTGCTCTCAGTGTAACTGGAGTGAAATAGAAGCATCTTTCCGTGACCTCATATGCCTTCCATGATCTAATTTCAGCTTTTACTCTCTAATCTTATTCCTTTCTATTCTACTCTATTTTTTTTCCTCTGTAAAACATGGCCATTCTTTTTTTCTTAGAACAAAAATTCCAATTCATTTCACCCTCATGACTTTGCATATGCTTTTCTCTTGGATTATGAAGGAAGTTTTTCTTCACATCTTTTCATATTTTGTTTTTAATCTTTTAAGTCTCAAATCAGATATCTATCCCACTCCAGTTCCTCAGGACTGTCACATCTTCAGCACATCAGTTGTTTTAATCTTTACCACAGCACTTACCAAACGTGAATTGCCCATGTGTTTAGGCTTTAACTTTCACCTTATTGCCCACTATCAGGTAAGTTCCAGAAGTTAACACTTCCTGTCTGTCTACTATACCTCTGTGGTCCCAGCTATTAGAGAAATACTTGAGAAATAGGTTCACAGAGAATACTGAACAGAGTTCTACTAAGCATCAATACATGTGTGTCTTTTAACGTTTGAGAATCTCAACTAAATAATAGTTCTGTATCATTCAGCCTTGTCAAGACAGAAAAAAAAAAAGATGATTTAACAGTTTTGACCTATAAGAGTTTCAAACTTAGCCCTAAAGATCTACAAAGACAAAAAAGAGATGCCAAGGTATCACAGAAGAAGCAACTCTTCCTCTGACAGGGAAACAGGGACCAGGTCACAGTTATGAAAATTGGGAAGCTTGGAGAAGTAATCCTGTGGATAACACTCAGCTCTCTGAGGAGATTGTGATGCTCAGCTGAGTGATTCCACAATTGGACATTTATGATTGTGGATGGACTGCATACTGGAGCCAGCCGTGGGTTCTTGAACCAACTCTGTTGTTGAAAAGGTAAAGAAGTAGCATTAAATGATGTTATATTTTGTTGGTGAAAAGAAGGGGGAGCAACTGGATAGGAACCAGCTACTGAAAAGAAAATTGTGCTTGCACAATTCCAGAGCCAGCCTCACAAGATGCAGGGCATAAGGGCCAGTTTAGAGACAAGATACATAGCAATTCTCATAACTCTAAATACATTTTAAATTGTAAAGCATCATTTTAGAATCTTGTTATATTTTAATCTATTTTCTTAAAAGTTTTGAAGTAATGTTCTATGTAAAATTCCCCCCAGTTCATCATTTGTCCTATCACCACTTAGTGAATCATGTATTTGTCATATAGTGACTATTAGTCAAGGAAGGTAGATTAAAGATGGATAAGAGTAAGAGTGAGGATGGCTTACGTTTGGACTTCATTTTTCTGTGTTCTGATGTTCCAAAATCTGTTTGTTCACTATTTCTTTTTTTTTTTTTTTTTAATGGAGTTGGGTACCGGGGATTGAATTCAGGGGCACTCAACCACTGAACCACATCCCCAGCCTTATTTTGTATTTTATTAGAGACAGGGTCTCATTGAGTTGCTTAGCACCTCACCATTGCTGAGGATGGCTTTGAACTCACAATCCTCCTGCTTCAGCCTCCAGAGCCGCTGGGATTAGAGGCATGTGTCACTGAGCCCAGGTTGTTCAGTGTCTCACTGTATGACACAACTCCAGCTAGAAATCTGTGCATCATCTTTAACTGTACTCTTTGTACTTTTCTTTCTTCTTCCCCCTTAATTTCCTAGAATTTCTAATTTGTTCTCTCCCTGCTGCCAGAGTAATTAAACAAACAAACAAACAAACAAACAAAAACACTAGTAGGATCCTGTTGTCTGCTCACTTGAAATGATATAATAACCTCTTCTTTTTCTTAAAATGTCGTTATTATATACAGCCAGTACAAACATCCTCTGACATGTGCCCACTCACTCTCACAATTTCACTGTCAAATGTGTTTCCTTTTTGATTGTGGCTTTTCCACTCCACAGGTTTTTTTCTCTTTCTTGTGTTACTTTTCCACCATGACAAGGGTCCTTATCAATAGAAGTCTCTACCAACTCCCACCTTCTGAACCTAGGAATCTTTCCAACTAGTTTAGTTTTCTGTTATATAGTCTCTTTTTTGGGCTACTTTATGTGATCTTCCTGACTTGGTTATATTCTATTATTACAGGAAAACTTTTATGATCCATTGAGACTGATCTCCCTGAAACTGAATTGTAAATTCTGTGAAGGCAATGCTTTGACTCACAGATTACCTGTGACTGCATTTGTTTAGAATGAGTTAATAGGGACATTAACATACGAGTATGATGGCAAAGACAAAGACTAACAATATTTTCCACCAGGAAGTAACAGAGAACTAGGAGCTAAGATATTGTTTTCATGACAAAGTTGCTGAGGACATGGCTTCATCTGAGCATGTAAATCTTTAAGGATATTTGTCATATTGCCAGAAATGTCAGGGATGTAAACACAACATTTAACTTTTAGGGTTACAGATGTTCTTTTCCTTAAGATACAGTTCAATAATTTAATGTCATCTGATCTTGCAAAATCTTTTTACTAGTATGACCTCTGTGTCTAATAGAGAAATCTTTAATTCTGTTACCTAGGGCTGGATAACCATATTAGCAAACATTAAGCCTACCTGTGTTGGTTAGAAATAAAGGCTTTAAACTAAAAACTACTCTGGCAGTTCCTTTTGATAGTTATCAGGCATTCCTGTCTGAGAATCTCTTTTTCAGCCTCCAGTTTACTTATTTATGGAATGACTATTATTATCATTTAAAATGCCCAGGAATAGCTGTGTTTTGGCTTTGACTGTCTTTGCTAAGTGTTTAAGATGAAGTAAGTCAAACTGACTTTTGTTTCTATCTATTGTTAACAGTCAGCTGAGTTTCCCTGGGAGTCCTCGGGGATCTTCACAGCAGCTTCTCAGTTCCGCTAGTGCCATTTGAGCTGCTAGTGCCATTTGCGCTAGGATGGGTTCAGGCCTTGCTTGACCATGTGGCTTCCCTTGGAAGCATCAGGGATGTCTCCCTTTTCTGATGACCTTCCTCTTCACAGCAAACGCACTGATTGGCTTTCTGTCCTCCACTGGTCTCATTAATCTCCCTGATCGGGAGGTTATGTGGCCCAGAGTTGCAAAGCTCTTTGAAGAAGTCCCCTATTCCCTGATTCAGACTGACTCAGAGGGCAAGAGCCAAATATTGGTTTTCTTGGCCCTTTTAATTTAACTAATTTTAAAACTTAATCTTAAACATCTAGCAAATAAATTTCAACAGCCTTATATTAAGAGTACTGGGCTTTAATGTCTCTCTATCCTGTAGGTGATAACTCCTTATCTTAAATTAACCCAGGTTGTGTGTTCTTAAAGCAGTACCTCTTTAAAACATTAACAGGCAATCTTAAATCATTTATAAGAAAACTACAAAATAAAATTAACTAGCGTAAAAACTAAGTTTATGTGATAGCTACCTTGAATTTTGGCAGAGTTATACATTATAATCCCCTGTTTGAGATCCTGGTAATCGTGACATAAACTAACCTTTGGACATAACTTTAAATGTACTGAAATTTGGCCTACTTCTTTTATAGCCACTTTCACATGTAGTGAGATGGGACATAGAGCTTTATCTCAGGTAAGGCGGGGTTCTTCATAAATCTTAAGTATTGTAGTTCTGAAGCTGATCTTTGTTTTTTTTAAACATCATTTTACAAAGCCTACATAAATTGTTGCTCAAGTTTACATGAATATTAGCTAACACAACATAATATCACATCTAAAACATGAATTAAAGAAAGGCTTAAAGCTTTTAACCTTTTGTAGAAAAGTAGTAATGTACTTTTGTGTTTTGCAATAAAACCTTCACACAGATTAGGCTCTCATTAACTTAAAAAAAAAACATTTAAATTGTATCTCAGTGTAAAAAGTAACATAGAACTTTACATATCTTATTGATAACAAGTCCAGTTATAGAACACAAATGATATAAATAAATCTCCAACATGTTTTTCTTTTTAAACCTAAAATTACCATACAACTTTAGAACACCAGCTTGATATAATGCTCTTTTGTAGCTTCTACTTACAGACTCGTATACCTGGAAGATATGAACACATTAATGTACCACAATTACATTGATGTTTTTATATTAACCAAGTTTAGCTTTTAAAGAAATAACCTAGCACAATTCTCTAAAACAGCACTTGTTTAACCAGCTGTTTAATTTCTTTAAGATTACAACCAACTTACACAGACCTTCTTTATATCACTTACTCAAACCCTCTTACTTAATCATATAGACTCTTATTAAATCCATACCTAGAACCTTCTAGTTTTTCTTTTTCATCTGTTAATCTCCTTCTGTTCACAATTTGAAACAATACTTGTAAATTTTTGAATTTAAGCAGATTATTTCATAGACATTTCATCAACATTTTATTAGGGCCTTTTTTTGAACACCTAGAAAAACTTATAAGCTTAATTTTAAAGACATCTTTATTTTTATCTGTTTACCCAATTTAAATTGAACCATTTGAACCAGATTGTTAAAATAAAAAAAAAATCATCTTTTAGATACACATTCAGCCAAGGTCATCCCCAAGAAACAATCCATAATATCAACACATTACTGCATTCATTGTTCCCCCCTTTTTTTAAGTAGACAGAGGTGGAGTAATCCTTAAAGTGCAGGTAAGGAAGAGGGAGTTCCCCAAAGCAAAATGGCTTTGGCAGCTGCTGGGAGTCCCTTAGTCCCACCTTTTACTTACAGGATTAGTTCCTCTGGTTTGGTCTGACCTCAGGCACCAGGCATTTTCCACATCTCCTAACTTTTCAGTAGTCAGCTCCCAAAAAGTTCATCCTCTGCTTGCAGTTGTTTCGAGTGCTAGGCTTCCCCAAGAAGGCAGAGTGGGGACTCCTCTAAAGTCCCCTCTGGGGTGCCAAAATTTATGACTGAAAGTTCAGTTCCCATCCCCAAAGCCAATTAATGCCAATTTAATAATGAGGACAGGGTTTTGGGAAAAGTTAAAGCGAGATATCAAAGTTCTTAGATCCCCAGCAGGCATTTCCCTCTGCAGTGGGTGCACTCAACCCAACTACGGGAAGAAAAGAAAACGTTGCTTCCCTAATCTCACTTAACAAAGAGGAGTAAAGTTTATCAAAGGTTCTGTAAAACACAGCTAAAGGGGGTGTAAAAGGTGAGAACAGAAAAGCTGGCGGTTCTATTGACTTTTGGTCCCTTACAGGAGAAGCATACTAGGGACAATTTAGGCTAAAATTTAGCTAAAGTTGACTCAGGGAGAATGGAGGGAAGAGGGGGAGGAGCAGAGGGTTTGAGTGATAGGATCATGGGGGAAGGGGTAGGAGTGGGGGCAGGGACAAGGAAAGGCTTCACCCATGCAGGAGGAGATTCATAGAGGTCTTGCCAGGTTAAGATATATGGCTGTTAATCTGGGTGGCCATGTGGCCCCGGCTGAAAAACAATATCTCTGACTTTGCGGATTAGAGGGAGGTGGAAGGATCCTTCTGGGGGCCATTCAACTCCAAGGGTGGGCCATTCTGAAGCACAGAGAGTCTGGTCAGGGACAGAGGCGTGGAATGGCCTTGTCCCATAATGGGAGTTAGTCAAACAGTGACAACACAAACGCGACACAGACAAAGACGAATAGTACACGTTTAACAGGAGTCCAAAAACAAAGACTAGAACTGAGTAACTGGCAAAAAACCTGATGAACTAGACCATAAAGACAGACAGTAAACTCAACCTGAGACAATGAACAGAACTGAGTGGCCAGCAAAACCTAATGGGTTGGCAGCAGAGTCACTGAATCCGAGTCAGTGGCAAAAACACACTTGAATTGAGGGCTCTTCTGTCCCCCATGAGGGCTCTTCCGTCCCCCAATTTCCCGAGTCCTCCAAGGCGTCCCTTGGGGACGTGTCCTGTGACTTCAGGACAAGTCTGTCCACCACCGCCAGGGGGAGCTCACGCTCTCCGCTGGCAGCCACTCTGCCAACCCTTAAACCGAAACTAAACTGAAAGCTCTGAGCGATCGCAAGAAAAAGGAAAAAGGCGCCTCACTTACCCCTAGAGGAGTCCGTTGGGGTCTCCTTGTCCTGCGCTGTGGGGATCCCGGATGAGCCCCCAAATGTAAGGGACCTGTGAACGACGGAGGAAGAGACCACCAAGAGACCGTCTCATGCAACAGCAAAAGGGGGTTTATTGAAGATCCAGTGTGCTGGGGCTCTATGCTCACTCAAGAAGGGAGAGCGGCCAAGAGCCCCGAGAACAACTTGTGCAGGGTTTATATACATTTTTTAGAGAGGGCAGGGACTTTACACACGTCATAGTCCCCTTTAACAAATCATCATACACTGAGGGAAAATTAAACAACAACTCTCAAACATGATTAGTACATTCCTTGGCGGGAACAGGTCAGGAAGGGGTGATAGGTCAGTCCTAAGGCGGGGTATACATTCAAATTGATTGGTTTAGGCCCCGGGGTGTGTACGTGCTGAGCTGCACGGGTCCGGGTCATTAAGCAACTAGGTGGTCAAGGGGGGGGATTTTGACACACATCTAATGGGCAGTTCCAGGAATTATCTTAACTGCCACAGGAATTTCAGGTTCTGAGTGCAGCTTAGAAACTTTACAAAACCTGGTCCTTTACATTTTAATTTCAATTTATTTTATCCTTTCAGTGATTATCTTTCTAAATGGGGTAAATAATATCATCATGTCAAAATAATTAGAGAAAAAAGCTAATAAAAATAAGGAACTCAATCAAAAGAAAAAAAAATCCTTAGAGTTGATAAATAAAATCAGATGCTAATTAATTCTTAGAGGATTTTTTAGAAGAAAATATGGAGTAGTTAACTGATTTATTTTTAATAAATGTAAAAGCAATACAGGAAATCATTAAATATACTTCACAATCTTGGATTATAACAAACTATACTACTCTGATACTCAAAATCCTGAAATGTAAAATTTAAGAATTTTAAATATAGGAATTACAGAACTACTTGGCAAATTTGAAAAGAACAAAAGCAATAGACAGAGACCATAAAATTCCTACACAATGAATTAAGAAAATAAATGGTGCACAAGAAAAATTTAGTTAATATTTCAAATATTCATTTAAATCAAATTACAATCATTACATGAGGTTTCTTTTGCATGCACAATTAGACCAAGTCCATACAATGACAAAATAAACTGTGATAATGATTTTAAGTACACTTTGAATGAACATTGTTACACACTTAGGGTAGAAATTTAAATTGAAACAAACATTATGGAATCAATTTAGAGAACAACATTAAGGGTTATAAGAAAATTTAATAACATTTGATTTAAACTAGTGATTTCTTTTCTAGTAATCTAGTTTAAAAAGCACCAACATTTCTTTTAATTATGTGTGTGTGTGTGTGTGTGTGTAAAAAGACATTGCTTAAAATTTAAAAACAAACTCTAGGTTTTGGGAGGTGAGATTGTTAAATAAATAATGGAATATGAACATTTGTGATGGAACTACCCATTGTCCATCTTTTCTTTCTCCCTTTCAAACAGGATCTGATGTCTCTCAATGTCTAGTGTGTCTATGATAAATTTTAATGTGGGTTCTGATTAGCTTGATTTAAAAATATTTTTAAATGAAGAAATATGATCAATTTAATAAGTGGTGGACCAGATAGAGGGCAATCAGTTTTCATTATTCCCTGTGGATTTGGTGATTGGTTCATGGAAAATTTGACAGATATTGTGTTCAGCTATAGGCATATAAGTGAAAACCCAAAGAGTAGTGTAAATTAATGTCAGCATTTTAATTATGTGAGAAGACCAGTGCCAAGTAGTCCTGGATTGGTTCAGAATCTCTATAATCCAATACAGCAAAAAGTTTCTTCTTTCTTTGCTCAGCTATCCAAAGTAGAATGACCCTTGTCTTCCCATAGTTCCAAATCAGCAACTCCACATCCATCACCAAGTCTGGCTTCCATTCAGGAAGAGGGGAAAGGAAGACAGGCAAAATAAGCACACCAGTGAGTCCTTTCTTTTAGTGAACTTGCATTGGAGCCACTCAACAATTTCTGTTTTAACTCATTGATCACCCAGTAAATCTGAAACATGCTGTTTGTATTTGCAGTACTATTAGTAAATGAGAGGATGAGGTTGATTAAGGAGGCACCCAATGTGGTTTAATCCAAAAGTAGTCATAAAAAATGAGTTTGTCTCGACAGAATAATATCCTAGAGTTTTCCTCATGGTTCAGGGAGAAGAATAGGGTCTTTTCCGTTAAGACCCTGGGAAAGAAATTTGTCTTTAGCTTCCCCCGCCCCCAGACATAAACAAAGAAGCACATATTCCCTGTCAGCACACCATTGAAATGGTCAAGAAGCCATACTTTGACACAGGTGGAACTCAAGTATGGAAGAGCAAAGAGTCTGAAAATTCTTGGAAAATTGGGAATAAAACCACCATTTGACCCAGCTGTCCCTCTCCTTGGTTTATACCCAAAGGACTTAAAAACAGCATACTACAGGGACATAGCCCCATCAATGTTTATAGCAGCACAATTCACAGTAGCTAAACTGTGGAACCAACCTAGATGCCCTTCACCGATGAATGGATAAAAAAATGTGGCATATACACAATGGAATATTACTCAGCAATAAAAGAGAATAAAATCATGACATTTGCAGGTAAATGGATGGAGTTAGAGAAGATAATGCTAAGTGAAGTTAGCTAATCCCCAAAAAAACAAATGCAGAATGTTTTCTTTGATATAAGTAGGCTGATTCATAGTGCGATAGAGAGCGGGAACATGGCAGGAATAGACGAACTCTAGATAGGGCAGATGGGTTGGAGGGGAAGGGAGGGGGCATGGGTAATTAATGATGGTGGAATGTGATGATCGATATTATCTAAAGCACAGGTATGAAGACATGAATTGGTGAGCATATACTATGTATATAACCAGTGATATGAAAAATTGTTCTCTATATATGTAATAAGAATTGTTATGCATTCTGCTGTCATATATAAATTTTAATATATATATATATAAATTCAGGTACTCACTGACACTTTTTACCAATTGAAATAAAAACTAATCCTGAAGTGTAAAGACTTATAGGATTTTGAGAAAATAGATTTCCTTCTCTCTCAAGCAGTTATAGTTGATATTCTAGTTAGATGATACCAAATATTGCTAAGGATACAAACACAGAATCTATTCAAATCAAATATTCAATGAATATCCATTACTGTTGAGAAAAGTTAGTTTATTATGTATATAATATTATTTACAAAAAAACAATCTTTTCTTAAAAGATACAACAGTAAAGTACGCATTACAAGCTTTACTATAATATAAATTTTATTCAATTATAGTATTTTTTAATTGTATATAAACACAATATCTTTATTTTATTCATTGGTACATGATGCTGAGAATTGAATCCAGTGCCTCACATGTGCTAGGCAAGCGTTCTACCACTGAGTTACAACCCCAGTCCCCATAATAATAATAGTACTTTGAAAATAAGTAAAATAATAGTATTTTGAAAATAAGTAATCTTGGTGTGGAAAACTTATCATTGTTAGTAGGCTAGGTTCAGTAAACCTTCACTATGGACCAAGGCCAAAAATTAATTATCTGAAGAGAAAAATGATTTTTCAGTGTATACAAATCATATTTACAGTTTCAATTTGTGACAGGCATTGAAAAGTAGATATTTTGCGTCTTTTTTTTTTGTCAATCAAATAACAATTGGTCACTATCTATCTATAGGGCCAAACATATTCTTAACCATTTTTATTATTAGAGCAAAAGACAATAAAAATGAATTTTCCATGATAATGGTTTGTGTCCTTAAGGAAACAAGCTACATAAAATTATTGTTCAAATGATGACACATGCAAATTATTTTGTATTCTATAAAAACATTTTCCTTCAGTATATGTGTACAATTTAGTTGAGAAAGTTAAATGTGCTTTGAGTGTATGTCTTCCCCCAGGGCAAGTTGAGATGGTGAATAATGAAGAAAAAAGGGTAAGGAATTCGTAACAGGAGATTCAAAGTTGATCCCAGATGCTATATTTACTAATTATGGGCTCCTAAACAACTATCTGATCAGCAGTTTCTTCATCTACAAAATGGAAGCAATTATGGTTCTACTCCCAGGACTCTTAGAGGATGAAGGAGAAAATATTTGCGAAGCATTTAAAAGAAAATCCAGTTTTACACACATGTGTTTAAACTTTACCCTTTACTTCTATTTTATTTTCCCTTTTGTTCACTTATACAGCACAATGCTGACTTATTCAACCTAATTAATGTAATGCATAACCTCATTTTCATCTGGAACTCTACCATATATTTACTTTTACATTAGAAACACTCTGATGCTATTTCCTGGGCAGAAACGAAGGGGAAAGCTAGCCCGAGGCTTGGGTCGAACAAGCTGCCTCTCACCAAGCATATGGGCAGGCAGTACTACAGTGCTGAAGTGGAGAGATCAAAAGCTCAGTGGATGGCCTTTCTCTGGATGACTTCCCCAGATGCTTAAGGTTTTTGAAACAGCTGTTTCTATGCAGGCACAGCAGACCTCCCACTCTGTACTCTTCAGACTGTGGATGCTCTGTCATGTCCCCAATGGATATTTTTTTCCTTACAAATTGGCCTATAGATTAGGTATGACAATTAACACTAGTCTATAGACAGAGAAAGAAAGAAATTATTCTGGAACTAAAAGAAAACATGCTGCATACTAGTAAAACATATGATATAAATTAAGTCGATTTATAAATTATGGAACTTGAAGGGAACTTTGAGACTGTATACCCATCATTCTAATCTTACAGATGAAGAATCTGATGATGTATTTTGTTCGACTGTTCCTAGTCACCAACTCTAAAATTAGTAAATATGAAAAAAATAATTAAAATTTGCAAATTTTTCTTGCTTATTATCATCACAAATATATATGTATGTACATCAAACTAAAACTGATTTTTACATTTACTCCATAAAAAGCAATTATTTGATAAGAGAATACCCCCAATTTTTAAAATAGTATGCTTTCCCTTTTACGATTTTTTTTTCCAAATAGTGTTTATTCTTTCTTTAATGCAGATCTTGCTTGGGTTCTAACCAATCTTATTTTTAATGCAAATGTACTATATCAAAGTGAAAGCCACCATATTAAATATTCATTCATAATTCCTTCATGTATGTAATCATGCAGTGAATATTTAGAAAATGTCTATTAGTGTTCTGATATTGTATTGAATATTTATATTGAAAATATAAAAACAGAGAAATGGCTGTTGACCTCTAAAAAAAGTTATTAAGAAAACTAGCTTTGGAACTACCTTATCTAACTTTGGATTTTCTCTTCATCTGCTAAGAGCCATAGCCAAATAGAAATGATGCATGGCATTTTTGGTTGAAAGGTGATGCCAGCAAGCCATTGAGATGATATGATTATGTTAAGATCTGCATTCAAATGGATATTAGACCCCTGCTGTCCACCTCGGCCTGCTACTTTGGAGCTCTAGCGGGACTCCCAAAGAGTTCCCATTGGTTGGGAAAGTGCAGTAGGAGGGAATTCCGGAGGAGGGATTTCCTATTGGGGTAGTGTCCCCCGGGAGAACGCGGCGTGTGTGGGTTGGCATATTTCCCAGGAGCATACAGGGCATTGGCGGGAGTTTCAAAGATATAGTTTGTTCCTGTTTGAGTGGCTCGTGATTTTGTGCCCAGCCAGACTGTGGCATTCATCTAAGAACTTCAGCAGATTATTTTCCCAATGTGACCCGTAGTTTTCTCATCTGTAAAATGTCCATATAACATTATCAATATTGTAGGGGTTTATAAAGATCAAATGAAGAAATCCATGCACAGTTTCAGCATACTTTCTGGCAATTCCTCATCATTGAATAAATATTCATGACATTAAAAACTCTTTTAAGTTAAAGACAGAAATTGTATCACTATAGACAAAATGGTGAAATATAGTCCTGGAAAGATATGCACTTTTTCCTATAGGATTACAGATATTCAGCACCAAACCTATGGTTGAAGGATTAGACCACTATTCTCTGAAAGTTTAATTCTTGGTTTACTTTTTACAGATTTGTTTTCATGGCTTTCTGTGACTTGGGAGGAACATATTATAGATAGTGAATATTCCAGGTAGAGTAATATGTTTAGATTTTAAATGATCATTTTTAGTAACAATAATCCTGAAAGCTGGTGTTATAAATGTAGAATAAACAAGAATCCCCATGTTCTTTACCCGGTCCAATTTTCAGGGTTGAAATTACAGTGAGCAACCACATGGGATGAAGGAGCATTTCTTTTCATACAAAAGGCAAGCTTTTCATTTACTAAAAAAATGGTGAATATTTCAAGCTGAGGGTCCATGTGCATCATGCAACCGTTTGTATGCACAAGCATCCATCGCAGGCCCTATGTCAGCCTCACAGAACTTGGGAGACATGAGGAAACAGTAGGGACATGAGGCTGACATTCTAGCTACAGCATTTGCTGTTAATATTAAAAAATAATAAAAAATTCTCTGCCTCTAAGCCAAGAGTTGGGTATCGTTTTTCACTATCCAGGATATGGTAATAGGCTGGATTTTTATTTGTCCATATATATCCAGCACCCAACAAGGCAAATAGAATACATAATACACACCTTAATAATGTTAAAACAGATTACAAGGTTAAAAAATATCTTATGTTCTCTTTGAATAACAGAGTCTAAAAAGAGAAGCACTGTTTTGAGGCAAACATGTAACATAGTTACATAGTTAAAATATCCTTTATTTTGTTTAAAATAATTCCAACTCAGTATATATCAATTATTTTCCCAAATTACAGAACTACTCTGTGAAATTCAAATATTCTTCAGTGAATATTGACATTTTATTCTGTTTTTATCTAAAAATGTATTATGCCTTAGAGCTGATGTAACATACAGTTAAATGCAATGAAATAATAATGAAAAATCTACCCAGGCAGGTTAGATTAGAATATTTTCCCATCTTATACAAAAGCAAATGAAAGCTGTATTTATATGTGCATACTTTTCAGAAAATGTGCTTATTTTGGAAATAAAATAGGTTCAATCTGCTTACCTGTTGGAACACAATAAAACAAGACTATTTTAAAGACTCAAATACATACTATTTTAATACAAATTTATTCAAAAAATGATATTTCTATAATATGTGGGCTATGAAAATAGACTGAGTTAAACAGAAAAATAAAAAAACAAAGCACCAATCGTATTTTATACAATTTAAAATGTAATTTTACCTTGATTTTTAAATTATTTAAGTATACAAAAAAAGTTAATGTATACATAGACTTTGGAAGGGGACATATTTAGTTAACTTACAGTCACATTGCTCTTTATAGAAACTGGTCAATTTCAATGTTTTCCTCACTGTAAATCCCTTTGTTTCATAATAAACCTTATCAAACACATATTAAACAATTATCTTCTGAAAAAAAGTCTTATTTTCTTTGTAGAAACAAAAGAAATGAATCACTTCACATTACATCTGGATACACAGGTGTATATGCCTTTAAAATGAATGTGCCAATCTTATTTGCTCTTAATTTTTTATCCTTTGATTCTTTACCTGGTGCTTTACAAGGTCTAAAAGCCTCAAAGCTTTGGTTTGAGTAGTGCCCAAACGTAAAGCAGAAAGCACAGAGTTTGATCTGAAATCCATAAAATCAAAAGTTTTCCTGAACACAAATCCTGCATTTTACCATCTAACTGTGAATTACAGTAGAAACTAAAGTATCTCTTTCATTCCTTTCATCCCACATTTTGAAGGACATTTGAGGACTTGATTTATAGCTTTGAGGAAGTAAGTCTGGATGTTAACAAGAAGAATTTAAACGCCCAGTTGCATATGTTCTTTCAAAGATACACCTTCAGTACCTAGTGCCCTTGTTGAACTTTTTGATTAAATTGTTCTGACTAGATTGTATGACCTATGGAAGAAAATTTTTCCCAGTCAAATTTTTTTTCACCAATATGGTCTTGGCAAAATCACTCTAAATTGTGACATTTATATATTTCATAAAATTTATGTTATCTGAAGGGTAGAATGTAGTTATAATTGATTTAAATCTTAAATTGTAAGTAGTGACCTGAAATGTTCAAGTATGACATGCAGATAATGTACAAACAGATATATGTCACCCGCAAATTGTGTGAGGAAGGAATAAGTATCCCTCAGAAATGTGACCCACCTGGAAATACAAGTGTGAAAAGTAGTATTAAGAATAAAGCAAAAGACAAGGGAAAATATTTTCCTGAAGCAGGGGCTTCACAGGTGGAAAAGATCTGGTGGGTATGCCCTTAACAAAAAGAAAAGCCTTTATTTACAGTGAAACTCAACAAAAAAATTTTGTTGTGAGGAAGGGTTCTTGAAGGTAAACAAGAAGCAAGAAGATGTGGGGATGTTGACCTGATTGGGGACTTATCACTTTGGCAGTAATTCTTTCTCTTCCAGGCAGCTGGCACCTCAAGGCTAGTTGGGCACTCTGGTTATCTCTTTCTACCTGTGAGTAGTTGTTTGAAGCTAGGACTGTATGAGCCAATAAATTCCAGGTAGCATAGAATTCTCTTTGAGCAGGACATTTGCCAAAGCAACCAAGTAGTCTCAGATCTATGAGATGACACTCTTGAATTCTCCAAGGGGCACACCTGCCCTTAGGGATGGCTGAGACACACCTGCAGTTCATCTGCAGGGGGCTTCTCACAGTCATACATAGCAACTCTTTCTTATAAGGGGTCAAATTACATGGGAAGTATGGGATAGAAGACAAGATTTCATTGTCTAAACAGGCAGCTCAGAAATAACTTCCCTTTGACATTGGAGCAGTGAGCCTCTGTAACCTACTAAACTTGTTTGCCAATATGTGTTAATTTTTTGAAAAACAGTTTGACAGATAGATGGAAATATTACCAAAAATCACTTGCTAGTTAACCAAAGTGTTTGACATATAATATTCATTGGTACATGTCATCTACTTTCTGTATACTTTTTTTCTGCCTTCCAATAATTTAGATTGATTCCTTCTCCTCAGAAATAAGTATATGGTGGGGATAGATCTTGAAAAAGCAAAGATATTGTGCTGGTGGAGAGAAGTTTGCAAGATACAGGTAGAATTAAGGACCAAACTATAGCCTTAGAAGCTCCCATTAGAAATTGCCCTGAATCACGTACATGCATTTGTTTTTTGCATGATATCTGTCAGTGTCCTAAGTTGATAGCATAGGTATAATTGGCTGAGAGGTATATATTAGAATTGCCAGACACTGAATCTCAGTAAATAGCTAAGTGACTGTGTCTGATTTTTTAATAGCAATTTTTCAAACTTCTCCACAACTGAAATGAATATAAGAAAGTCCCTATTTTCCTCTATTTTGCAACAAAATATTTGCATCTAGTTGCTTGCAATGTGAATTAATGCTAAGTATTCAATATGAAAAGTGGTGTGACATTCATTTTTAAATTTCATGCTCCATGTCACTTCACCTCTCTTCTTACTAAATTACATTTGGTCACACTTTAACCACACAAGATGATGCAGCAGAGATATATCTGGAAGAGGGGCAAATAGGTGGAAAGGTGCAGAAGTATACTGCAAAAAGATTAAAATTGTGTTTACAATTCTCCAGTTAAAAATATAAAAAAAACATGGTCCATAGGTCAAACTATTCTTAATGATAATGGGACCCACATTATTCCTAAGGGTAGGATCCTTAAGATAGTAGCATAAACTTTGCTTCCTGAGTATAATTATATGCATGTTTAGGATTAGTTCATTCCTTTCCATTCTTTTACATGTAGTTGATAAGGTAGTTTATGTAATTTTTTCTATAATATTATAATTTCTTAAGATCTACCCATTAAAATATTATACTTATTGCATTATCCATTAATTTCTACAATGCAAAAGAGTCATAATGTTTTATTGTACAAGATGTTAAAAATATAAGAAAAATAGTCTGCAATAATTTAAAGAGTTAAGAGAAAAGAAAAGTGGAAGTTAAAATGGTTTAGTAATTCATATAGAATCCTTAGGTATCTTGGATTTAATGAATGCATTGTGCTTGCTATGGACAAGACATTCTGTTATGGTTTAGATACTAAGTGTCACCAAAAGCTCATGTGTGAGAAAATGCAACAAAGTTTGGAAGTGAAATGATTCGGTTATGAGAACCTTAACTTAACCAGTGCATTAAGTGCCTGGTAGGGATTAACTGGGTCCAAAGGTAGGCACCTAGGGTGTGGCTGGAAGAAGTAGGTCATCTTGGGAGTGTGACTCTGAGGATATATTTTGTTCTTGGTGAGTAGAGAAGTCTTTCTGATTCTTGGTGTGATGTCTTGAGCTGCTTTACTCCTCCACACCCTTCCACCATGTGTTCTTTCTCACATAGGGTCCCAAGGAATGTAGCCAGCCATTTATGGAATGAGACCTTTGAAACTATGAACTCCAAATAAATTTTTTATCTTCTAAAATTGTTCTTGTGAAGTTTCGAAATCACAGTGGTGATGAAGCTAAGACACACTCCTTAACAATGTAAATATTATTATCTTCATTTTATATGAAAGAAAACTCAGTCTCAGAGACAGGGGCCTTCATTTACAACCTACACTGAAATTAAAGAAAAACGGGATCTTTTTCTATCTGTATCTACTTTGGCTGTTCAAAATTTTACTATATATCCCACACCTTCCCTTCAATAACTGATTCTTACTTTTAAGAACCTTAAAGTTTAATGTTAAAGGCAGAAATATAAAGACAAAAGTACAACAAAAAGATGAGGAATGACTACCAAAGGTGTGATACACTTGTTTTGCTGGTGAAAAAAAATATTCAAAATAATAATAAGATTACCCAGGACTCAATTAAGGACAAGGTATTTATTTAATTGAAGTCTTATAATAAAAACAGTATGTTTAAAATTAAATGCAGTCTATATACAGTTATATTTTTTGTGTAAGTGGGCACATAAATAATAACCCACCAACAATGTGAAAAGTCTGTTTATTGTCATTAGGGTGCCTTATCAAAAGGGGCAATCCATAGGCTACATCTCCTTTGAGTCAAAATCCAGTGTCTCCTACTTTCCTACTCTGCCACTGCTACACAGTATCACAAAGCCAGTTTCCTCATCTATATAAGTAGCTTCATAATTCTTACTCTTAATTCTTTCAATATTCTTAATATTTTTATTAGTCTTAAATGTTATGATTTTTTTAACGCTTGCTTAATGCCTATAATGTAGTAAAAAGTCCCATGAATTGTTTCAGAGTTGTCATTTGTGATGTGCATATGATGCAGAGGTTGTAGACAGAAATTGGAAGTTGATATGAAAAGAATATTCTGGCTGAAGCAAAGGGTGCTGCAAGTGCATGGTGTCACCAGTGAAAAAAAATTGGGGGGGATTATGATTGATACAACCAGTATGCTAGACACAAGGGAAGAAGATGATATTGACATTCACTTTAGCTCTAGAGAAGATGCACGTCTTTCTTCTTCAAATAGCTTTCTTAACATTTTTGCCCTTATGAAATGTTGTTATACGTTTTAATATTAAACCTTGACCTGGGTGTAGATTTGGTATTTGACGCAAGAAACAGAAACCAATGGAACTAATGAAGAAGCAATTCTGGGCCATATTCAGAAGGAGACATCAAGTTAAATCTCTTTGGTGTAACAATGATGATTTACTTACAAGACAAGAAGCAAAAATAAATAAATTTCTAGAAAAGGAATGAGAAGGCAAAGCAGACACTACATTTGGACATAAAAGGTACTCATTAAGGTCATTTGTTCTCAAGCAATATCCACTAATTCTGTAATTCTGAGTAATGGAAACAGAAAGGAATCAATGAAAAGGATTTTAGCAGGATTCAAAAAATCAGCACAGGTCTAAAAATCCAGCTTGGTGAAGATCAGTAATCATAGCCACTCCAGATCTTTGTTAAAGAATACAAAATGAAAAAAGTCTGACTTCCAATTTCATAAAAGTACAATTTTTTTTTTGAGTTGGTGAGTTCCAGACATCATCTGGGCTGGTTTTATCAGCTCAAGATCTGTATTCCAGGCAGAAAGAGCCATTAGTCTGTCTAGACTGTGTTTCTTCCACCACATGCTCAAGCAGAGAACCCTGATTAAAATCCCAGGTTAATTGTGGTTAGAGGCTTCTTGGTAATGTTCCTAAAGGGAAATTGGGCTTTATTGTCATAAATGAATCAATAAATTAATAAGAGAATTAATGAATAAATAAATAAATAAAATGGATAGCAAATAGCAAAATAAAAATAAAAATAAAGAAAACAATTTTGCTCCACAGTTTTGAATTTGGAATAAGTAGGGTAGAAAGCTGAATCAAGAGAAAGTCTGGGAAATGATGAGAAATTTGCAGTGACTAACGCAAGTCATGTGAGCAATTTGCTTCTCAAATGGAAGAGTGTTTTATTTCATTTAAGGAAAGAGAAGTGGAGTGGAATGTCTTGATCTTAGATTGGTATGTTCAAAATAGATAGACGTTTCACATTTGGCTTTGCATCTAAGAACTTAGACCTGTGTCTGGAATGTAGCAAGTACCTAAATCTTTGATGGAGGAAAAAATCACTTCTGCATTTTATTTTCTGTATCAAGCACTTTGAATAGATCCCTGAAAATAAGAGTTTATAAATAATTTACAACTCTGATTAGGAAACTATATAGACAGTTTTGGTGATGATTTTTTATATAGTATCTATTATGAAGGAGAACTTTTGGTGAAAGTAAGTACAAAAAAGTTATAGAAATAAATTTTTATAGCATATTTTAATGCAAGATAACAAACTTATATATAAAGTCTAAAAAATTATTGTATTTGTATCCATCCTTACTTAAAACCTTTGGAACATGCATTGGTAAATTTGTTATATAGTAAAAACTGCTGCAAAGCGAAGCTCAAGGAAGTTTACAGGCTAATGCAGTTGGTAGGAGTTGAACTGGGATTTCATTCTATATCTTCTGGCTTTTTGCCTATAGAACACATAATGCAACATTAATCTGTATACTTAAGACTTCTTAACACAGAGATCTCATAATAGAATCACCTTAATTCTATTCTGCCATAACACATAAGTGAAAATAAAAGTGACAGAAGGACCAGGAGATAATCTAAAATTGATAGATTCTTGTTTATTGTTTAGGGTACCTGGAAAAAGTGAGAGAAAACTTTCAGATATTACTTGATTCTCCTCAGATGATGAATGTGATGTGTCAAGAGCATGGAAAAACTGGCAAAGTTTATTAATTAACCCTATAAAACTTTGATATAATTGATGCCAATGCTTCAATTTGACCAACTACCTAAGAGTTCCAAGGTATGGACTATTCAATAAACACTCAAGAAAAGCAGAGTGATGACCTCAAATGCAATCCTGTATAAAAGAAAGTTCAAAGTAGTAATTCTAAAGGTATTAAATTCCTCAGGCATTCTTTCTACATAAATCTTTATATGCAGTTTTAATAAATAAATGAATATAAAGCTGTGATTTGTTTAGTTAACTTGAAAAAACACTGCAAAAATGTTGTCTACCAAAAAAAATAAAAGTTTAATCATCTCATTTAGAGGCAAGCTAAAAAAAAGGCAGCTATGGTGTGGAGAACAGAACATTAGACCAAGATTTTAATTTGAATTCTACTCTTCCACTTAACTGATTTCCATGTATATATTATTTGGTCTTTCTAAACCTTATTTTTCCCTATGAAATATGGAGATAGTAATATATTTCCGAAACAAAGGTTCTTAACTGAAAGTTTGGGAAATGTTATTGATATTGATATTGATATTTATATATATTCTTTAAAATTTTGCACATCTTTCTTTAAGTTGTCAAAATATCCTGTAGCAGTTCAAAAAATACTGAATTAAAGTAATTCAGATTCAAAGTATTTATAAGAAACACAATTGAATGAAATTGCAACACTTATAGTTCAATCAATAATTTGATTCTTAAATATGAATCTGAATTCAGGGCATACAAATAGAAGACTACCCTTTAAGGACTGTGCACATTCAAATAATCAAGTGTGTTGATGCCTGCAGAGCATACATCATTTCTCCACCTCATTTTCTTTTCTGTTTTAAATGTGTGTTTTTTTTTTTTTTTTTTTTTTTTTTTTTTTTTTTTT
>NW_025999842.1:15151784-15164236 GCF_001458135.2 Marmota marmota marmota | reverse complement strand
AAAAAAAAAAAAAAAAAAAAAAAAAAAAAAAAAACTTTTACTTTTGCTTCAAATATAGTTTGGGGTGGGGGAAGCATTTGATTAGATGCAGAAAACATCTTCTTTAATCTTTATTATCGGTAACTATGGACTCACCCAACATTTCTGAATTTCAGTTTGCCTGTGTGAAAATGGAAAAATTGTGACTGCACTCATTTTATAGATAACCATGGAAAAGCAATACAATGATATGATGCAAATAAAATTCATGATGAAAGAAATCAAACACAACTATAGAAATCCTTATTAGTCCTTACATGATATTGGAAAAACATTATAGGTAGGTCTCCTGGGATAGATAAAATATTATGGAAGCAAAGAGTGGACATTTAATTAAACCATTTAGAAGAGTATGAATTTATGCTTTCCTTTTAATGAACAAGAAATATCATATAAATATTAATAATGTTTAATATAAAAACAAATTTGAAATAAACTGTTAATATAGTAAAATTTATAAAATACTTTTCTCATAATTATATGTGTATATTGAAAATATGCCCCTTGCACACATTATTATTTTAATTCACCATAATTACACCAATAGGTGGGTTATATGTTTTAAAACATTTCGGAAATGACAAAAGTAAAGATCAAAAGCTTTCAGACAGTTTTGAGCTTCATAAAGAAGAGATACACAAATGGAACTCACATCTTGATCTTTTGTTTTTGTGTACAATGCTTTTGTTTGTAAAACCCTTTGACTCTCCTCTGAAAAAAAGAATTAATACTTATTGAAATCAGATGATTCAAAGGACAGGATGCTAAAAGGCACTAAGAGCAGTATGGCTAAGGATTATTAGGCAGGACTTTGGAATAAAAGAGATCCTGGATATTGATGAAATATAGGCAAATATAGAAATTTATGCATTTGATGAAGCAAATTGTCTCTATATTGCTATCTTATAATTTCGTGAATTAAATTCAAGCCAAATAATCTAGAAAAAATATGTTAGCTATTTAATGGTACCATCTACATAAAAAAAAGTAGGATGTGAGGAGGAGGGGAAAGTATATAATTCAAGGCCACAAAGCATGATAAGAGTAAATTTTTATTTCAAAAAATAACAAGTCAAGATTTTCTGGGCACTTATTTTATACTAAAAAATGACAATAAAAACCTCTCTATGATTTTCTATAATACTCTATAACACTTTTTTTGTACCTTTCTTTTATTTATTTATTTTTATGTGGTGCTGAGGATTGAACCTTGTACATAGTAGGCGAGCACTCTACTGCGTTGCCACAATTCCAATCCCTCTATAACACTTTAATTTTTTTTGTTCTAACTTGTTACACATGAGAGTAGAATGTATTCTGACACATCATATATATGGAGTATAAATTCTCATTCTTCTGGTTTTACTTGATGTAAGATCATACATTTATGTAATCATGTATGTACATAGGATATTAATGTCCATTTCATTCTACTATCCTTCCTTCTCCCATATCCCCACTGCCCTCTGCCTCAAAGTACCTCTATTCTTCCCTAGCCCCCCGACATATCTTATTGTGAGTTAGCATCTGCATATCAGAGCAAACTTTACTGCAAATTGGTGCAACAACACTATGGAAAGCAGTTTGGAGATTCCTTAGAAAACTTGGAATTGAACCACATTTGACCCAGATATCCCACTCCTTGCACACATTATTATACCCAAAGGACTCGAAATCAGCATACTATAGTGATGCAGCCACATCAATATTCGTAGCAGCTCAATTCACAAGAGCTAAATTATGGAACCAACCTAGGTGCCCTTCAACAGATGAGTGAATAAATAAAATATGGAATATATACACTGGGATATTACTCAGCCTTAAAGAAGAAGGAAATAATTCCATTTGCCAGTAAATGGATGAAGCTGGAGAATATCATGCTAAGCAAAATAAGCCAATTCCAAAAAAAAACAAAGACTGAATGTTTTCTCTCTATTTTTAACCATTATCATATTTTAGTTTTGATTGAAGTTATCAGTCAGCTAGCACTTTCTCTTTAAGGACTATTGATTGAGACTCAGAGTTGAAATCAAATTCTTAATTTTGAGGAGAAATAGTGTGGCTGCCATTAACCTAGAAGATAAGGGTAACATTTCCTCTTCCTCTTGCATCTTGCTAACCACCTGCCAGCTTCCCAAAGGCATTTGGATCAGCTTCTTTGGGGTAGAAGTTTATCAACATCTTTCAAAGCACTACAAGGTTATTTCTAGTGCAACTGCTGTTGAGAAACACTGGCCACCTGAAAACACTATTTTATGTAAAGAATGATGCATTTGACTCTTTTCTAATTATTTCAACAATTCTGATTATTTCAACCATATTTCAGGACTTCTTCCAGCTTACCCCCATTTATATGGATCAATGGTTTTGGATCTAAGATCTTCCTTATATCTGCCTCTAATATCATTCCACACTTTGGGAGCAGAAAAATCTTTTTAGTTAATATAATCTTTTTTTAAAAAAATCTGTTACAATACTACTTGACCACACGTCAGAAAAAACAACCTGGAATAAATATCTTAACTTATAAACAATCCAGTATGGACCACATCTATTAAAAAATAATTCTTTCTCCTTTGTGCATGAAATATTTGTCTCCTAAAATGAGATTATAACAGGAAAGTTGCATGGTGAGGGCTTCTGCAAAATGATTCAATCTTATATACAAATAAAATTGATACATATGTACACAAGTGTTTTTTAAAAATAATATTAGGTACAACTCATTTGCATTAATAGTTATTGCAATACAGGCTATTATATATAGCTTAAATTAAATCACATATATCTTCACTACTCTGCATTTTATAAGTATCCTTTTGGCATAAAAATACTGAATTACCATAGGACACCTTAAAGAGAGGAAGCCATTATCATCATTTGGAACCTCTAATACTGTTAAATATTTACTATCACTTCACTCACCCCCAAAAGAATAAAATGAGAAAAAGAATCATGATATTATATCTGAATAGAAACCACTGTCTCCAATCTCAAGAAAGAACTACAAGAGGAGAATGTGAAAACCCTCCACTCCATTATGTCTGCTGTCATTTCTAGCCTGGAAATCCCTGGAGGAAGCCTCATTTTACTCTTTCCAAGTTAAAACGTTAAATTATAGCATTCTTGTCTTTTCCAAAAAAATTTGTAAACAATACACTGAAGACTTCAGAGGAAGTCATGTGAGTAGAGAATATGGAAAAGTGACCATTGTAATGCAGTTAAATCTTACCTTAGGCATCCCTTCCAGAATTATAATTTTGTTTGAAAATCATCTGCTTTCAAAACACCCATGTTGGGATAAAGGCTGAAGCCCTCTTGTTTTACATTCCCACATTTTCCCTTCCTCCCAGGCTCTCATTTTCACATCCATTGGTGATGGAGAGCACCACTTCTCTATACAACCTTTTACCTTCTCACTTAGAAGAAAATTTGTGATGAATGGACACTTCAAGTTAGTTTTATTTTTCACAATATTTTCATACTGAAGATCTGGAGCAGTAATTTTCAACCTGTGGGCATCAATTAGTGCAAGAAATTCCAAATTTCTTAGGCATGCCTAAGGTTTTGTAACATATATGGGAAGCTTTTTCACATGCATATATACATGTCAAAATTTAATTAATATATTTATAATATATAATGTACTATCAAAAATATCAATGGCTTTTACAGATTTATTTACTAAAATAAATAAAATACTTTTATTGGGTTGGGGATGTAGTTCAGGGATAGAAGCCTTTGTTAGCAAGCACAAAGCCTCATGTTCCAACATTAGCATTACAAAACAAACAAACAATATAAGAAAATGTGAAAAATAAATACAATGATCACATGGGGTATCAATGTTCCCTGTAATTTTTTTAAAAAAATACTTATATAAAGAAGGCAACCCTGAAATTTCAAATAGTTAGTTACTTTATTCTCAGAGTCCTAATCCCCATTACCCCTACCCAGTTCTACATAATTCATTTTGATGAAAAGATAATCAAATCTTCAAAAGCATCAAAGTTTAATAATAACTTCAAAGGACTTCAGTGATCCCACTCCTCTATATTTTTCCCCTTATAGACTACAACATCATCAAAAACGTCAAGATTGAATCTGCTCATCTCTCTGTCAGCTACTACAGCTGAAATGCAAGGTTTTTTTTATTGCTTCCAAATTTGACTCAAAAACCATAAAATTTGTTTTGACTCAAAAATCATATAACCATTTCCTAAAGACATAGAGAATCTATTTTATGGAGAAGATCTCAGTTGTTGTTGGTATGAAGAGACAGACACTGTTTTTGTCTGTCTGGGCTCCTAAATACCACGAATGTCTTTGAAAACTGAGGATTATCAGTTAAATGGTCCAGGCAAAAGTCACTTAATATGGTTTTTCTTTCAAATCCTGTAATTTACTAAAGAGCAGTTATGTCAAATAGTGACCAAAATATCCTCTGTTTCCATGCTTACTTGATCATGGTTTTTGAAGCTTAAAATATTCTCTTTTGAGAAATGAAGAAAAAAATAGATGAGCAGTTTGTACCTTGGCAGAGTGATAATATTGATTTTATTAGTTACTACTAATAATTTGGGAGCCACATGATGAAAGGCACAAATTTTTTCAAATTTTTATATGAAAACCCATCAAATTCTGATACAATTAACCATGTTTAAACAAAATTGATCACCATAAAAACACACATTTTATTTAGAGAAATAAGGACTTATGGAAATAAATTTTCTGTGCTGCTTTTGTAAATTATTCATATATTTTAACTTTGAGAACAAAAAGGAATGTTAAAATTATAGTTGAATATTCTTCTATTGATTGTTTTGTAAGAGTCTATTATTCTAAATAGTCTATTATTTTAGCAAAAAAAAGTTTTAGGTGAAATATATAATTCAGAAATACAGTAGTTTTTATGCTCAGACATGAATTAACTGGATCATTTTTTGCCAAATTTTATTTACTATCATGAATAAAACCACATTATATGTTGCAAATGACATATCTGTTATCACAATATGCAGTAATTAAAACATTATCTAAGGTCTTGTTATTCCTGTCTTTGAAACTGCACTACCTTTTTCAGCCAAGTGTGAAATGCCAAATTTTTATCAGAGAAAAACTGTGATAAATATTAAGTGTTCATTACTATTTTTTCAATCCTTTATAGCTCAGCAGTTAACTGCTTGCCACAGAAAATATCAATTGAGTGAAAATTTTCATTTCCTTTCTACTTTGTATATCTTCACATGATTTCCGTGGTTGATATTCAACTTTCCACTTGGAAATCAAAGGAAGAAATTTACAACAAATTATGGCTTTGTTAGCAAACACATACATGAATTTAGTTATTTTTCCTAATAATTAATTGATTCAGTGAAAACAATCAACTAACTAATTGCTTTACTGAATTAATAAATCACTTGAAGAAATCAATTCTATAAACTTAAATCTAGATCAGGAATAAAGGACTAAGTCAGGAAAGATACTATTTTGAGCTGGAAATCCAATGTTATGATTTCTGAGTAGAAATAATTTTTTAAGAAACATCTTATGAATTATTATACACCATTAAAGAAAATTTCAAATCATTTTAAATTGTCAAATATTAATAGTGGAAAGAGCACAGACTTTATAACTACTGATTTAAAGTTGTGATTTTTTTGGATATATTACATTGATATGCCAATTAAGTTTTCTTGAGAATATTTTTCTAAAATATATTCTACTTTTCTAATAGATATTCTACATTCCATCATTTTTTTTCATTACTTCAGTAAATATCTTCCTTTTATTTTTATGTTGTCTAATAAATGCTACACTATGTGGGCTCCCATAATGGTTTATTAATTTCAATATTATGCATTGTTGTGACAAACTTTCTATATTTTAAAATGTTTGTTGCATTAGAATATACTAAAAATATAGACTGAGAGTATCCTATACCTATCTTTTAATAAGTAATTTAAAAACTGTGCTTTGTGTTGGATGTTTGGTCTTCTACAAACTACTAAAAAACCTTAGCATGTATATTCTTCTATATAGATGGTCAAAGCAGGGTTATAATTAGTGATTATTATATTAACATATGTAAAGTCAATCATTAAAATAATTTTATTTTGTATTAAAATATATAAATTCAATTATTAATGAATAAGTTTCTTCTCAAAGTAGTTATATATGCTTAATTTTTGACATAATTTTGTGTCTTGCAATAATTTCTCAAAATAGTTTCTCCTTAGTAATATCTTTACTTATGTCAACTTTTAGTAACTTAAAAAAATAACCTACAATATGTTCCTTAAGTGTTATATTTGTATGATTACATTTAATTATTGCAAATGGATTTATGAATGTGTATATCTGTTAAACATGACTTAACTGATTTTCTATTTTCACCTAGGATTGAACCCAATGGTACTCTTTTACCAAGGTATATCCCCAACCGTATTTAATTTATTTTGAAACAGGTTTTCACTAAATTAGAGACTGGCCTTGAATTTGAGATCTTCTTGCCTCTGCCTTCCAAGTAGCTGGGATTATAGGGGTGCACTAATTATGTTTCTGAGCTTATAGTTCTGTTGTATCTGATGTTTTAGTTCAAACACATAATTACACATTTAACTTAAAATTTCAAATAAAAAAAAATATTATATACTGACTTGTTCCATGTAACACCATCTTTTAAAGGGTAAAATGTCTTTTTTCTTTGGAATCCCCATGCCAAGTATTGGCAAATATACCTTCAGATTCCTTTGATTTTTAAAATTTTTTATTGTATTTTCATAAATGTTATAGCCAACAACTTGTGTCATAATTATTTATAAGTAATTTCATTTGTTCATTAACTCCACTCAAGAACATGAAGTTTTCTTCAAAAGTTGGGGCTTGGGCTCTGCAGTAGAGCACTTGTCTCACACATGTGAGGCACTGGGTTCTGTCCTCTGCCCCACATAAAAATAAATAAGCAAAATAAAAGTATTGTGTCCATTTACAACTAAACAAAACATTAAAAACAAGCCAAGTTCTATTTCAGTCTCTCAACAAAAATTGCTGAGTCAAAGTCTCTGAGCAATGGACCAGGAGAATCTATCTATCTATCTATCTATCTATCTATTTATCTATCTATCTTTTTAATCTTGTGCTTTCCTAGACTAATTTTTAGGAGATTATTTCCTGCACACTGAAGTATGCAGACAGCTATTCTACAACACAAACATCATCACTTCTATTCTAAATATGGAGAAGTAAATGCTAACAGCTTTACTACTGAAAACGTGGCATCAAGATTACAAGATGTTGTATCCTATGGTCAAGGCCAATATTTCTCCCTACCTATAATGCCACTTTATAACCACTTAGGGGATGACTCAAAGATTCACTAGTTTGATTCAAATGTATATTAGAAAATCAAAACTTGGATCTGGATGTTTGAATGATATTGAAGCTAAAAATAATTCTAATGGCAATATGCAATGCTTAATTATTTATGAAATATATATCTTCAAAATTACAAATGTCTCATCATATAATCTGTGAAATAAGTTAAATAGTCTATGAAATAATTGGTATAGTTGTTACTGCCTGCTTTAGTATATATCCAGTAAAAAATTACACACACACACACACACACACACACACCAATATACACACATTCACACACATTCACCTAGATACAAACCCTTACACATATCACTTGAAAATCACCACATTCATCTAATTATTTTTAGAAAATAATCTTTCACATATTAATGTATACCTCTATGGCAACTCCAAATTACATTGTTTAGAAAAATAATGCAGAATATTATAGAAAGAATTCTGAAGTCTATCAAAACAATGACCTTGAAGTAAAGAATTTTGGCTACTATTCACAAGTATAAGACAAAGAATTCAACAATTCTTGACCTATGTACAACTTAAATTAAGAAATACCGTTTTTAATAAACATATCCATAAACAACTGAAAGAGTTCTTTATTATTTTGAATTTTAGAAGAACATTAAAAACAAAAGTTGTTTATTTTTTTTTTTTAAATATCAGCAGGACAGGGCTAGGGATATAGCTCAGTTGGTAGAGTGCTTGCCTTGCATGCACAAGGCCCTGGGTTCAATTCCCAGCACCACACAAAAAATAAATAAATAACAGCAGGACAAAATAGATTTGAACAAAAATTTAGCTTCATGTAATTTGTAAACAAAGAATAGGGAGGGAATACAAAGCAATAGTGAACAAAAATTAAATATTTACTGATATGTTAGACTCAAGAAAATGAAGTAGAAGAAAATAAAATGGTAAAGATGAAGCTGTGATGAAAAGTAAAAATTAAAGAAAGGCAGGGGAACTATGTCAGATGTCATTAAAATATTGGTGTATTTGAAAAAATGAATTGATAACAAGAGTGAATTCAGGGGTTTTATCTGTGAAGTGGAGGATGGATAGAAAGTAAAGCCTACTTGAGCCTTCTTAAATCACAGAGGTGGCCAGCAGCACAAGGAGAGCATTGTAGACAGGAGCCCACTGGGGTCCTGGTCGTTATATATTAGGTAGTGAGTGGGAAGGTGAGGGACAAATCAAGGAGGTTCAGTTTGATTTCCCTGTTCAGTGCTATTTTAAAACACTTGTACCTCATATCAGATGCATAGCATACAGGAGAAAGAGGTGGGAGAGAGGAGGGGAGAGCACACATCATAAAAGGTAGAAACATGAAAGCAGGATATTTGAGTGAAGCTTGCAGATAGTAGACATGAAGAATTCTGCCCTTGTTATACAGAGTGAATGGGTCTCCGAGGGTTGTCACTTGTAGTTATCATTAGAAAAAAAATATTTTTAAAAGCCGTAAGAAAGGATTTTAAAAGATTTTACCAAAAAGAAATGATAAATAGATAATATTTAACTTAATTTAAATGGTACATGATATGCACATTTCCTGAAACATGCACCCCTATACTATGTGTTACATATGTATTTTATGTACACATTAAAATATATTTAGACAAAAATGATAACTGATTCTGTTCATAGGCCATATTTTCTTTATCCTAAAATTATAAAACTTTTCTCATGAAACTGAGAGGATAAGGAAACAAGAGATAAATTATTCTATAGATTGTAGTGATCTTGACTAGAGCTTTATTACACATAAAATCACATGAGATCAAATACTATAAAACTATGAAATAACAGCTTGCTTATACAGAAATACGTGTTTGAATGAAATCAATCATACCTAAAGGATGTTCTCATGCAATATCTACAAATTTAAACTTATATACAATTTATCTTTTTAACCTTGATTTCTGAGACTTGCATTCCAGGATTAAGAAGGAGACACAAAATATAGAGAGGGAGAGCTCAGTATGGCACTTAGACACACCTGACTTAGAAATTTTGCTCCTTAGGTACTCCCTTGAGCAAGCAGCTTAACCTTTTAAACTTCTGTGTCCTTATCTATAAAGTGAGGATATTTATAGTGCAAACCTAAAGAGGTTGTAGGGATTTAATAAGAATATATTGTGCATGTTAAGTGTTCACTAAATGTTAGCCATTATTATTAACAGGGTCAAAATAGCCCACAAAACTTAAGCTTGTGGGTGTATTAGTCTCTCTCTCTGGAAGGAAATCATCGGGGCCATTCCTCCCTGACCATGATGACCTCCACATATAATGATCCCATAGGAATCAGCCCATCAATAAACAGTGCATATTGCTGATAAAAATGTCACAATATTTTATGGAGAACTAATTTTGGAAGAATATTGATTAAAACAATGAATTGAATGTATTTTTAGATGCAGAAATCTCTGAAGCACCCAATCCTTATTACAGAGCTTTTGCCTTTTGATGATGGGGAATTCTTGAACATATTTTGTGTAGAAGTGGTAAAATCTATCCTTTATCCATTTCTGCATTATGTTACCTGAAATTACATTATATGATTATTTTATTAAATATTAGATTTGCTGAACTGATTGTCAGAAAATTTATTCTGGGGCTGAAAATGTAACTATGCTTAACACTGGAGGCCCTAAGTTTCATTCCCAGAACTGCAAAGGAAAAACAAAAAAGATGTTCTAAGTGCCTTTAGTAGGCCAATGCTGTGCACTGAAGACAATAAAGACTGATTTCCTAATTAGATCAACTATATGTCTTTTAACAGCTTTATTAAAGATGGTTGATCTAGGTGCTGTGGCCCACAACTGTCCAAGTGATTCAGCAGGTTGAGACAGGAAGATCCCATGTTTGAGTCCAGCCTGGGCAACTTAGTGAGACCTTGTCTCAAAATAAAATAAAATAAAAAAGACTGGAGATATAGCTCAGTGGTATAGCACCCATGGATTCAAGCCCTAGTTTTACATGAGAAAAAAAAAAGATTGACAGATAATAAATTGCACTTGTTTATAGTATAAAATCCTGATAAATTTTCATACATTAATATACCATAAAATTATTGATACTACCAACATAATTAATATTTTAACAACCAAAAATTGTGTCTTTGTAATAGCTCTCTTTTCCCTACATTGTACCCATTGATAATGCTCTGTCATTGTATAACAATTGCATTTTCTAGAACTTAAATAAATGGAATTACACAGTATATGTTTTTTCCAGCTTTGCTCATTCAGTGTAAATTGTTTTGTTTTTGTGCTAATATTTTATTCTTCTCCACTGATGAAGAGTATTGCCTTGTATAAGATAAAGCACAAGTTGTTTATACATGTATCCAGTGATTCTGGGCATTTGGACTGTTTTCAGTTTGGGGCAGAAAATTAAACAGCTTGGCATGAACAAGACTTCATTTTCTCTTATGTAGATATACAAGAGAAAATGAGTGAGTCAAGGGGTAGGAGTCTATTTATGGTTTTAACAAACAAACAAACTATTATCTAATGCACTTGTAAAATTGAACACCCTCATCAACATTGTATGAGATTCCCAATTCCTCCATGTTTTACTTAGCTTTGCATTGTTATGACCGATTACTCAACAAGAAAAGCTTAAAGAAAGAAAATTTGGGGATTTATGGTTTCTGCTGTTTCATTTAATAAATGGCCAACTCTAATGCTCTGGACCCAAGGTTACACAGCACATCATGGAGAAAGGATGAGGGAAGGAAAGCAGCTTCCCATTTGGCAAAAAGGAAGCAGAAAGAGAGCAGGAAGAAAGGGCTTTAGGGAAAAGCAAGCACCCCCCACCCCAGTGACCCATCTCCTCAGGCCATGTCCCACCTCCCTACAGTTACCACCCAGTCCATTCAAACCAGGATGGACTGATTAGTCTACAGCTCTCACAATCCATTTTTTTTTAAATCTCTGAATATTCCTCAGAAACACAGGAACTTTTGAGGAACATCTCATATTCAAACTGTAATACTCAATATCTATACCAACACTTAATATGATAAAACTGATTTTAGAAATTTTAATATGTATGTAATAGATTTCACTTTTTTAAAGAGAGAGAGAGAGAGGAGAGAGAGAGAATTTTTTAATATTTATTTTTCAGTTTTCAGTGGACACACATCTTTGTTTTATTTTATGTGGTGCTGAGAATGGAACCCAGTGCCCCGCGCATGCCAGGCGAGCGTGTTACCACTTGAGCCACATCCCCAGCCCTAGATTTCACTTTTAATAGGCTTTACTTTTAGACAATTTTGAGTTTCATAACAAAATTGAGCAGAAAAAACACAGTTCTCACACATCCCACACCCAATCTTCTCCAAAGTGGTTCATTTATCACAATCAATAAATATTCATTGATGTATCATTGTTACCTAAAGTCTACAGTTTACATTAGTATTAACTCCTTGTGTTGTATGTTCTAGAAGTTTTGAGGACTTTAAAATGACATATATTAGCTGAAAGATTTGCCCTACTCTGTTCAAAATCCTCTGTACTCCACCTATTCTTCCCCTATTTCCCCAAATACCTGGATAACAACTGATATTTTCACATACTCCAAAGTTTTGTTTTCCAGAATGCTATATATTATGTAGTTTTTTCACACTGATGTCTTTCACTTGGTAATATTCATTTAAGTTTCGTCCATGTTTTTCTATGATTGAGATGTCATTTCTCGGGGGAGACCCAACATGGCGGCCAGCGAGGAGGCAGCACTTTCAATACCTCCACAGTAACGGGATCAGAGAGACCCATTAATACACCTACATGCTACCTGCTGAGAAACTTCTAGCAAAATTCCGCTGAAAGGAGACCTGCCGGGAATTAGTAAGTTTATTGGAAGTGACAGTTTGTCTCGGCCACGAGGCGCAGGGGCCCAGTCCCGCCAGCCGCCGCCGAAAGGCCGCTGCTAGCCTGGCAGTGAACATTCAAACAGCCGCTGCCTGCCCGAGCCCCTGCCGGCCTGGCTCTGTAAACCGCCACCGGCGGTTCGGCGATGCAAACAACCCTCCC
>NW_025999842.1:15117044-15145193 GCF_001458135.2 Marmota marmota marmota | reverse complement strand
GCCAATTTGGAAAGCAGTATGGAGATTTCTGGGAAAGCTGGGAATGGAACCACCATTTGACCCAGCTATTGCCCTTCTCGGACTATTCCCTGAAGACCTTAAAAGAGCGTACTAGAGGGATACTGCCACATCGATGTTCATAGCAGCACAATTCACAATTGCTAGACTGTGGAACCAACCCAGATGCCCTTCAATAGATGAATGGATAAAAAAATGTGGCATTTATACACCATGGAGCATTACGCAGCACTTAAAAATGACAAAATCATGGAATTTGCAGGGAAATGGAGGGCACTAGAGCAGATTATGCTTAGTGAAGCTAGCCAATCCCTAAAAAACAAATACCAAATGTCTTCTTTGATATAATGAGAGCAACTAAGAACAGAGCAGGGAGGAAGAGCAGGAAGAAAAGATTAACATTAAACGGAGACATGAGGTGGGAGGGAAAGGGAGAGAAAAGGGAAATTGCATGGTAATGGAGGGAGACCCTCATTGTTATACAAAATTACATATAAGAGGTTGTGAGGGGAATGGGAAAATAAACAAGGAGAAAAATGAATTACAGTAGATGGGGTAGAGAGAAAAGATGGGAAGGGAGGGGAGGGGGGATAGTTGAGGATAGGAAAGGTAGCAGAATACAACAGTTACTAATAGGGCATTATGTAAAAATGTGGATGTGTAACCGATGTGATTCTGCAATCTGTATTTGGGGTAAAATTGGGAGTTCATAACCAACTTGAATCTAATGCATGAAATATGATATGTCAAGAGCTTTGTAATGTTTTGAACAACCAATAAAAAAAAGAGATGTCATTTCTCTTCATCATTAAATAAATGATATTCCACAATGTTATTTTGTCTTGAGGAACTCTGCTGTATTTATCCATTCACCCTCTGAAGAAAATTTTGGTTGCTTATATACTTGGCAAAATATAAAATAACACAAAGTTGCTTATAGGGTTTTTAATTTTCTTTAATGATTATGTTGAATTGTAATTATGTAGCTTCCACATGTATATTTTTTGTTGAATTGTTTGTTTAAATCTTTTACACCTTTATGTTCACAGATTTATTGAGGCATAATATACTGCCATAAAATATAATTATCTTAACTAGAGTGTTTATTGAAAAAAGTTATGCAGTGATTATCAGAATTTAGTACATTTCCATTAGTCCCAAAGTTCCCTCAAACCAGGCTACAATCATTATATGCACTCATCTCTAGTCCCAGGATGTTCCCATCTCCAGATCTATATGGTTTTGTCTGTTTCATGTCTATAAGTTTTTGTCTTTTCTATAAATTTCACATAAACTGACCCCTTAATTATACAATCCTTTGTGTTTGACATGTTCATTTGGTATAATATTTTTTAAGACTTATGAATGTTTTATGGCACATTGTGGTTTTTTGTTTCAGAAAAGGATTTAATTATATATTATTGAATATTCATTTATTAATTCATAAGTATAATGTCTCTTTGAAGCAGTTTCATTTTCATCTATTTTCAAATAATGCAGTCTTTGTGTAAATATAGGATTTAAATTATCTTTAGTAAATAGGTAAAGTGGATTCTTAATTTTTACAGTAATCCTTTTATTTTACCTTAGCAACAAAATTACCAAACTGCTTTTCAAAATGGCTGCTCCATTATACATTCCCACCAGTGATGTGTAAGTATTTCATGTTCTCTAATGACTTTACTTGGTATTATCCATTCTAAAAAAGTGTGTAGTGATATTCCATTGCAACTATAATGACCAAAGATGTTGAACATTCTTTCTTGTTCTTTTTAGCCATCCATCCATATTATTTTGTATGCTATCCGTTTAAATCCTTTGCCTATATTATTAAAGCAGTTACTTGGTCATGATATATATATATAAAAATGTGTGTGTGTGTGTGTGTGTGTGTGTTTCTGGATTCAGTTTGCTAATATTTTATTAAGGATTTCTGTGTCTGTGTCTAGAAAGGATATCAATTGAATATTTTTGTCTTGCTTTGTCCCCTCATTTATTATTCTAAAACAGTTTCTATAAGACTGTTGTTTCTTCTTCTTTATATATTTGATAGAAATCATTTGCAAAGTATTTAAGGCTGAACTTTTTTTTAACGAAATTTCATGTATCAGTTCATATTTTCATTTGTTATAGATCTAATAGTATTTTCAATTTCTTCTTGAGGCAATTATATTAATTTTTACCATTCTAAAAACTTTTTCCATTTTATCTGAGTTTTTAATTATTGCCATAAAGTTATTTAAAGTTATCCCTAATAATCATAAATTCTGTAGGATTCTTAGTGATGTGCTATATTGTTTCATTACTGATTATGGAATTTTGTATTTTCTCTTTTATTTCTTAAATTTAGTGAAATGTTGTGATTTTTCTTTATTTCTACAAAGAATCAATTATAGCTTTATTGATATTATCTTCTGATTTTCTGATGACTTTTTCAGTTATGTGAATGTATTTACAATTTCAGATGTCTAACTATATTCTTATTTCCATTTTGCTGTTGAATTCATCTGGTAATTTTTTTTTAATTTTATAAGTATAATTTTATCTCTAAAATCCCTACTTATTTGTTCTTTGTGTTACGTATTATTTTGTAAAAAAATGTCTATCTCATTTCTTTGAAGAAGTTTCATCTTTACTTGTCAGAAAATGCTTATGATAGTAACTTTCACATTCTTTAGAATAGCTGTAACATTTGTGCCATATTTGGTTGTCTTTTCTGCAGGATTTAAGTTCTTGTATGCTACAAGGTTTGAACGAGTACAAGACATTAAGTGTATTATGTTATGAGATTCTGGGTATTTATTTAAATCCCCAAACTAATGATATTTAGTCACTTTTTTCTTATGACAAGTAATCTGTCCAAATTAATTCAACTCGTTAAGTTCTAACCTCCTTCCTGTAGTGTGTAATCCCAACATCAGTTCCGATTTCAAAATATTACACTACCCTGTCCACTTAGAGTGGCAACTAATGGTCTGGGACATTCTTATCCAATGTTCTCCCTTATAAATCCATTCTCAACGGCTCTCTTACACTGCTTACAGTCATATTCATACCTGAAAGACTCTAAGGTCTGTATACAAGAGTTTATATACAACTTTGAGATTTTACTCTTGAGCTTTCATCACTCTGCAATATTCCTGACATTTTGGGGGTTTCCCAGAGGGTTTGCTTCCCAATTTTCTAGTCAGAAAGCTGGAGCTTTAGACTCTCCATTCCACTATGTTTTTTTTGTTTGTTTGTTTAGTTTTGTTTTTCAAATGTGTCTAAATAGGAGCTAAGCAGCAGGAGAATAGAGTTGGAAAAAAATATGAGTGTATTCAATAATACTTTTATGTCCACAGCTCCTCTATCAAGAGAGAATCCCCCTTTCCCAAGCTTTTGTTTGTTTGTTTTGTTTTTCCTTCTCCTTCCAGTGATGGAACTCAGGGGCACTCAACCACTGAGCCACATCCCCAGCCTTATTTTGTATTTTATTTAGAAACAGCGTCTCACTGAATTGCTGAGCACCTTGCAGTTGCTGAGGCTACTCTTGAACTTGCAATCCTCCTGCCTCAGCCTCCCATGTCGCTGGGATTACAGGTGTGTGCCATGGTGCCCTGCTCTGTTGTTTAGGGTTTTGATTCCTATCAGGAGGTGCTGATTTCACCTACCAACCATAACAAAAATTGCCTTGGGACTAGATTATGACAAAAATGCAAGAAAGAAGAGAAGAAAAACCTACAAAATTTCCTCCAAGCTATTTGCCTCTTAAGCACTCTTTCTCAATCCTTAGAGGAAAAGAGAAGGAATCTACTAGAACTCTTTCTGTTCTCATGCAGTGTACATCTGTGGGGTTTAAGCTGCCTTTTACTCTAGACTTTAAGATAACAGAGAATAAAAACTAATGTCAATGACCACTAAAACCTCATAGTGTTCTCCGATTGCTGCTTCATGCAATATATTCAGTAAGAGGGCATGAAAGAGTGAGTTTGCTCCCTGTGGAATTGAACAGAACTTCAATTCCAGTACTGAGCACCTTGGGCATTTTTCTAAGGTCCTTCCCAATCTCATCTCTGGTGCAAGAATGTTTAGAATGCATAGAGAAGTGGTTGGATTTAGAACTTAAACTTCTTCCCTACTATAATGTAAATTATTAGGATAAATAAGTTTCTGGGTTTTTTGTTTTGTTTTTTTGAGACAAGTTCTTGCTGTGTTGTCTCAAACTTCTGGCTCAGATCACCCTCCTGCTTCAGCCTCCCAGATAGCCAGGAATCCAGGCATGCACCACTGGGTCTAACATGAATACCAACTTTTAAAAATATTTTTATTATCAAAAATTAGGGGTAGCATGTGGAGGTAGAAAAATAGATCATATATTCTCAGGTGAGTAAAGGAAGCAGAATGTAATTACAAAACTGAAGGAAAAGAAAAACAGTTGAAGGTAAATCCATATAAAATACAAATATTTCTTTCTTGTAGGAGTTTGGTTGTACCATTCCACATTGAGATAAGAATTATTGTTATAAACGTAAAGTTATATAAAAAATTGATTAAAAAGCTGTGTTGAGACTGACAATAATAAATCCAAAAGCTTGGGGAATAAGATACTGAATCTTTTCATTGTGGCAGGTTTTTCTAATGATATTTATATTTTGGCAATTAGAAATATTTTTTTTCAATGTACATCAAAATTTTAAAGATATTCATGCTTTAATCCTATAGTTCATCATAGTATTTCCAAACATTTTTTTTTCCTACAAGATTAAGGTAATGAAAAGTTATGAGAAAGCTAAAGTAAAAAAAACAACAACAACAGAAGAGCTCAGAAATAGTTTTCAATTTTTTATTTATAGATTCACAAAGAACATTCTTATTATAAGTGTTTAGGGAAATTATTTAGGAAATAAAGCAATTAAGCTTTCTTGAACTTAGAATTTTATAATCTTAACAAAATAAAAAAAAACCTTTTTTATTCCTCACTTTACATTTAATGGATTAAAAGATCCTAGTGTTTTCTGGAACACACTTGAGAATTACTGATCCAAATTGAGGGGATTTCATCTTTAATTTGATCATTGTATTAATATATGAACAATATGAAAATAATATCTCATTAGACAGTTTAAACATATGTTACCATATCCATACTTTCACAAGTTTTGTCATATATGATTTTGGAAATTAATAGAAGCACTATCAATGCATACATCTCACAGATATGATTGTCCTCCCTTTGCCAAAAAAATGATCATTTTCTTTTTTTTTCTTTTAACCATTTATTTGTAGACATACAGAAGACTTATTGGAGTAGGAAGTGATCTCTAGAGAAACTGAACCAATGACCTAAGTACATAGACTCACACACACAAAACACACCACACAATTTATTGTTTTGGCACACAGGATCATGGAGCCTAACTAGTTCCAAAACCTGAAGAAGATTCAGAAAAGATTTTTTATATATTCCAAAGTCCTGGAGACAAAGAAGCAGTGGCATAGATTCAAGTATGGTTCTGAAGATAAAAGAAGCGAGAATGGCAAGGGCAAGAGAAGATGGATATCAGATATCAGGGCATCCCATGGTTCAATCAAGCTTATACAAAAAATTAACCACCTCTATACAAACATAATGAAGAGAAACACCACTGACTTTTCATTTAACTTTTCCTGACATACACCTATAAATAATCACTTTTCATTCATCAAAAGGTGATATTAATATTGGTATGCGAATAATAACTAAACTACACACTCTATTTGGATTTCACAAGTTTTCTGACTCTCCCTGGGTTTTTGTTTTAAAGGCTATCACAATTTTAGAGTGTTTATTAGATTCTAGAATAATATATATATATATATATATATTTTATTCTTCGGGTCATGATATCTCATTATTTATTTTGTTGTCCATGTTTTTCCCTTCTCCTATTGGGAACTCTTTCAGCTAAAATAGCAAATATATGCTCTTCACGTCCACTCATCCTTTTTTGTTATTATTGTTGTTATCTTCTGTATATGTTTTTTAAATCACTTCTTTATAGGATGGACCTAAAAACTTTTGGCCTGTTTTTCACTTGTGAAGAATTTATCTGAATACAGTTTGAAGGTGTTAGCTAGCAAGTAAATACCACATTGTTCAGATAGTAAATAAACTAAAGCAATTTTGTTGTCTAGCAACATTGCAGCCAGCAACTTAAGCCTCTTTTGCTGAGCTTGTATTACAGTAATACTTTCATTTGCAATGATTGTTATGGTAATAACAATATTTCGTATGCTACATTAGAGTTGAAAAACATTGTCTCTGCTTCCCCTTTGAATATCTGCACTTTGATGGGTACATCAGTGTTAAGTGATTATAAGGCCATTTTAGATATTACTAGCAAATATGGAAGTCTTAAATCCACAAAATAGGGTAGAAAACCATTTTTGATGGAAAACTTTCTTTTTATAATGTGCTCATTTATGTTTCAATATTACCACCATATAAATATACAAAATCACTAAGGCTTAACAAGAAAAATGTTGGTACATATCCTAGAAATGTTTCTCAGGTGTTGGAGAGCTATTGTAGTAAAAACACATCTTGAGATACAAGAGGGGAAGAGCAGTTAGTCTAATCAGTGCAATAATATGTTTCTGGCCAAATTACTTTAGGTTAAATAGTATCATCAGTTACTTCCTTTGATGATATACCATCAACAAGATTATGCATTACAGAAAATATGTCATTCTCTGTAGTTAGGTCATTATTTTATATGTACAAGGATTATTTGACAACATTTTTACTGCTTGAAAATTTTAACCATGATAAACAGCTTTCCTTTTCTCCAAAACTGGTTGTTGAATATGTTAGTGTTTATAGAGGTAATGTTATTGCTCATGGGTCAAACATAAGGAAAAATTCATTTTCATAGCTGAATCTTGATATGAATTCTGCTGATATCATTTCAGTAGAACATCTTATTTTTTTAAAAAAATAGATACATCAAAATTTAAATTTTCTATTCAATAGTATAGTCTTAATTATTCTAAAACAATGAGATATCTATAGAGTTTATCCCATAGTTATTATAACTTGAAGATAATAATGTAGTTTAAATGAACTAAAGTAAATGTAAGTAGTGTTACTTATATGCATTGATCTTGACCTGATGTTCCAAGGCATAGCCACTTCATATTACTTAGTGGTACAGAAAATTTTATTTCGACTACACTGATATCAGTAATTCCCATACACACAATACAAACATACCCAGATATTTATTATTTACATTAAGATGTTGTGTTTAGAGATTTATTGCAAAGAGTTGATAACAGGAGCTAACTAAGGAAATACCAAATCAGTGATATTGAGGGTAAAATGTGTGACTAGAACTGACTCAAGGTATCATCCACAGGAAGAACTTCCTCTTTCTTTGGAAAAATCACAGCCCTGCTTTCCCAATTAAATGTCATGACCATTCAAATTATCTAATAATGTCTCTTACTAAAATTCAAATAATTAGGGACTTTAATTAAATCCCTTTCATCAGTACCTAAACAATGTGTGATCCAGTAGCTAGGCTTGCCACTTTGAAGCACAAGAAGAGCCATCACAGTGTGTTGTTTTATCACAGTTGTCATTCTGTGCAATAAAGGACTGAGTTTATTTTTCCTTTATTACTGAAACTTTGCACCCCTAGACCAACACCATCCATTTCCCTCTGCCTAAATACCTTGTAACACTGTTCTACTCTCAGCTTCTATGAGTTTAATTTTTTTAGACTAATGTTAATTTTTTTAACTAATGTTAGATCATGCAGTTTGTCTTCTTTACCTGGTTTATTCCCCTTTTGTAAGCCTTTTGTTATTCCATTTTGCAAGTGTTTTTTTTTTCTTTTTACCCATTCATCTCAGCTATTGTGAATAGTGCTATAATAAACATTACATTGAATATTTAAAAACCGCTAAAAGAGATTTTAAATGTTTTCACCATAAATGTTCAAATGTAAGATGATGGATTTGTTAACTTGATTTAATCATTTAGCATTTTCAATTATAAACATATGAGACATCATATATATATAAATTTTTAAAAAGAAACATCACAACCAGTAAGGTGAATGACAGTTAACCTCACCTTTTCTTACTTTTTTTAAATTTAGTTACATCTTTATCAATAATGAAACATTTTTTTGATTTGTTAAAAGTTTAAAACAGTAAACATTTCCCCAAAATAACTGAATTTTTCAATTTTTGAAATATATAATCATATATTATTCTCTTTAGATCATTCAGCATCAGAATTGCAGCTACAATTGGTAGATATTTGAGAAATTATATTTTCTCAAAGGTACTTTGGTAGTATTGAGCATGAAATCCCCAGGTTCAATGTATAGTATAGAGAGTATTAAAATATGATAAATGATACTTATACGATTTGACAATTATCAAAAATCAATTATTATTAAAATATTAATTATTGAATTTTGAAAGTTTAAATAATAAAAAGAACATGGAAATCTATATGGTATATACAGTAGGATTTGGAAGATGTTCCCTTATCAAGTAAACTTTAGTATATTACACTTCATTCTAATATAATTTTTGTGAGAATATGACACATTTCTTACAAACTTAAATAGGACTGGAAATGCAAAATTTAAGAAAGGCAAACTATGGTGTATATATACAATTTTCCACTAGGTTTAAATCTAAGCATCATTTGTGATTTTATAGAGTCTGCTTTTTAAATTAAAATAACTGTACATGACTTCTAAAGTGTGATGGAGACCATATTTTATCAGATGATTTCTGAAAGAGAGTAGAAAATACTTTCATAATTGCTTGAAGGTGGAACATTTAAATTGGATCATGGACAGAGGCACAACCACTTTGCCCTTTAGCAAGCTGAAGTTTACTTTCTAGGACAACTTGTAACTAAAGAACTCCAGTTCTTTCTTTTCCACTGAGAATATTACCTAGCATACTTCTGCATCTCTATCCAAACCAACATATGCTCAATCACTTGACCAAAGGTTAATCAATAAAGGTAAGTAGGAGGAAAGGTTCAGTTAAAGACCATGGTTTTTTGTTGTTGTTGTTGTTTGTTTGTTTTTTTAATATTTTTAAAGTGTTTACTCAAGTCTGCTTAACCCTGAATTATTTGTCTCGCAAGTGCTGGAAGTGCTTATCAAAAAACACAAACTTGTAGACTTCAAGGTAGAAACTACAGAATCAGAATCTCTGTGATAGGACTTTAGTTATTATATGCATTTTATTTTGAGACCTGTCTTTAGGTAAAATTTTTCAATAACACAGGACTTTCAATGTCTGCCATTTTGTAAAATACTGCTTTTTCCAGATTGTATTTTTGACTATTCTTAAGGAAAATAATAAGAGACAAGAATCATTTAAAAGTACACATCCACTAGTTTAGGTCACTAGAATTAATCACCCAGGGAAGGCTTCCTACCTCTCCAGTCAATTGAACAACTTACTTAAGGAGCTCTGTCAGATACGATCGGCTTTACTTCACTTTGTCCCCTGCTGATACAGTTTTACAAGGGATTGCCAACATGCTGAGTGCCTGAAGGATCTAAACTCAGATTACAAAAGCAAACCCTGAATGCATGCTCTCTAGAAGGTAGACTCCTATCTGTTACAATACCAAGTGTTTAGGAGTGAGTCAAACAGAAGTGACACCACCTTACAACTATTTTCCTTTATGAGATCTTCTTAATGCTGAGCCTTAGGAAAGATTCTCATGGACAGATTAAAAGTTTTCAAAAGCTTGCCAGAGATCATAGCATAAAGCCATGCTGTGTACACTTTCTGCAGCCAAAATTTCAAGACTGTATATGACCTAGAGATGAGAGGATAATTCAAATAATGTATTTTCTCACCCTGACCCCCATCAAATAATTGTTTCACTTTACTCTTGGTAAGGATCTTTTGAGCAGCATTTAGATGCTATTTCTATAACTGCAGGGCAAGGTAAATCCTTCACATGGAGATAAATGTCCCAGATATTTTGCTATATATGTCTGGGGTTTAAGACTAGAATTAGAAACTTTCATTTGTTTTCTTACTGTTTGGAGACTGAAGCCAACTAATAGGCTGTCAAAAAGACTATAATGCAGAAGTCTTTGGAATCTAGTCAGAAATCTATCAAAGAAAGATATGTAACTGAATTTTAAAACCCACTGTCTCACTGTAAACACACAAGGTGAGCTCTATTGGAAATGTTGTCAGTAGTGAGACTTTTCTTCTCATTCTTCTTTGGAGTTCAAGCCTGAGTTAGAATTTCATTCCTGAAAAACTCACATAGTTCCATTAAAGCTGCTCAGGTCAGTCTCCCTGAAGAGTCCAGGCAATATGATTTCTAGTTAGAAAAGATGTACTTCAACCACATCAAAGCAAAGAGGGCTTGCTTCTTCCCAGTTTATAAATCAGGGTCTTCCAAAGACCAGCTCATAAACAGGGTTTTTTAGTTTTCTTTCTAAGTAGTAGTCTTCAGAGTACTCACATTCCCTCTACATTAAATTTCACTGTTAAGCAGATGCAATACTTCATTAAATACAACACGTTTAAAGATGCTATGAAAGACGCAGCAGAGCTAAAAATAATATAAATGAGTCCTCTAGGAACTTCATTTTAATATTGTGCAAGAGAGATCAAAATAGTTATGAAATTAATGAATTGCTATATATTAAATATTTCAAAAGGGGAAAAAAGTCGAATTGAGGTGCAAAGGCTTCAGAACTTATTTTAGCTTTTTAAGGTGACCAGAAACTTATTATCTCAGAAAGACATGAAAAGATAAATGCTTAAATATAAAGAAGAGAAGGTATTATTTTAACAAATTTATATCAAACCATAGTAAATCAAGTTTGAGACTATTTGTAGATAGAAAAAAGCTGTTTGACATTGATAAAATAACATTTCCTCTCAAGATATGGATACAGCACATTGCAGAATTTGATAATATGTGTAGAGAGGCATAAAACACAGATGTACTTCAAGTTTTATTAAGTGATAACTATATGACCTTGAGTCAATTTTTTACTGTTTCTTTTTTCACTCCCTTCTTTCCTTCCTTCCTTCTTTTTTTTAAATTTTTTTCATATTCTCTCTCTCTCTCTCTCTCTCTCTCTCTCTCTCTCTCTCTTTCTCTCTCTCTCAGCTTTAGTTCCAATACCTTTTAAATGATCATTAAAAATTCAGATTGAATGAGATGATGAAAAAATACTGGTAGCAATCTCTAACACTGATTTCAAATGTTTAACAAACAAGTATCTAGCCTCACAGAGTTTTAAAAAGCTTTCCTTTTGCCATTCTAAATATTTGGAGAGTATAGCCACTTTCAGTTTGTCATCAGGAGAAATCTATAATCTCAAAGCAAAGAAATATTGGGAAATGTCTTAGTAAGTGATAAGGAAGAAGAAAATATTTTTGCCCAATACTGGGTCATAAATTCAAATACATATCACACACTTATGTAATCTAAAAGAGTGAGGTTGCAAAGAAATATGATGTTTCCCTTTTTTTCTTAAAAACCATAGGTTTGTGGGATTATCTTCTGTCTTTTCTTTTAGAACAGAGTTCAGACAGTATTTCCTACAGTATGAAGAGCAATTGAACAAGGGCATTAATAAATGACAATTGGCACTGCACTGTGATGTGAGGAAGATGAAAGGCAATGGTGGGAACCATGCTAATTTGGAAAGTTTATATCCCTTCTGAAAGAACAGCCGATACCCAGACTTGAAAACTTTTTGTGTTGTGGAAATGCTGATCTGTTGTTGACACTTTTTTTTTTCCAAGAACTCTGCAAAAGTGAACAAATAAAAACAAGTCACACATGAGCTGTTGAACATACATGTCTGTGGGTTTGTTCACATGATCTTTATCCTATTGTATTTGGTGTAGCCATGAATGTGTTTGCTCTTATTTATGTTACCACCAAAGGCGAATGGCACAAAGGAACTCCCAAGATGTTTTGTTGCCTAAACTTTCCGCTGTTTGCTCTCAGCATCCCTACAAAAATCAGTGGAACAAAACCAATGCATATTAATGCATGTTAATGCATGTTTGGCATGATCACATTAAAATATGGACACTACATATAATTTAGCCTCAACACTAGCTCAGATTAAAACTACCCAAGATTTTTTTTCCCCATTAGTCAAAAAGTAGGATAAGGACATCATAGTTATTTTGAAGTTTCTATAAAATTCTATTTAACAGAATTACCAAAACTTCTCCAATTTGGACATATATTTCCACATATAAGGACATGAAGACATGAAGACTAGCCAATACACATTAATTCCAAACCATGTGTCCATAGCTGTATGATAAGTGCTAGGGTGAGTGTATGTTTGCTTAATGTGTCCCTATTGTTCTAGAGCTTAGTTTCCAGACATTGAGGGTTTGCTTTCTACTGTGCACCTTCTAGTTTGGCATAAATTATAAAAAAAAAAAAAAAAAAAAAAAAAAAAAAACTGAGAGAAGCAACTATTAGAGTCAAGGGCTTTGTCATCTTACATTATATCAACAGAAGAGTGTCATCCCGTAAGTTCCCTTCCAGGTTATAGTTTTGGGGCTTGTGCTAGGTGAGATACTGATATGCTGCTAAAATCACAGTAAAATACATTGTCTTTTGAGTGACATGTATAGTGTTCGCTAAAATCATGTTCTTTTATATTTAAGGTTCTGTATCTCTTGTTTAAAGCTCCAAGTGGCTGGAACCGTTAGTGGTCTTTTTCAGCAAATTAGAAGATGAAAAGTAAAAATATGGTCTGATACATAAGAGGTTATAATCTACATTCCTTAAGGACTGCAAATTGGCACAGACACTTAGAATAGCACCTCACACAATATAATGTATCACACAAAAATGGTTGCAATTATACTTGTTATATCTAGTGTTACATTTTCTCAGGCATAATGAACATTTCAGAATAGTATACAAAGAGGGTAAATTTTATTTTGGTAAATGTTTTCTATGAGTAAAGAGCAGATGCCACAAACATTTTCTGTAAAGGGCCAAATAGAATGTAATTTAGGCTCTGTAGACCAGATGGTCTCAGTTGCAACTATTCAACTCTGACACTGTAGTGGGAAAGCAGTTATAGACAATAGGTAAACAAATGGGTGTGGATGAGTTCCAATAAAGCTTTATTTATAAAAGTAGTCTGTGAGCTGGATTTGGTCCATGGACCATCATTTTCTAACCTTAGTTAAAGAAGACAATTAATAAATGCTTCCCACTTTCTGAATATTTAATTATAAATATTCAAGTACTCCTAACAGCAGGGATCACATTATTCAAAATGAAAATAAAATAAGCAATACACATAATCGGTAAAGTAAAACAGTTAAGTCAAATCTGAAGTATTTTGATAGGATCATACATTAGCAATAGAGAAACTAAAATTTCACTAAAAAATTACAAAAAAAATGTGTTTTCCATGTGAATTTGTGTTTCTCAAAAGAAGGCCTAATCTATTGTTTTTATGCTGATGATTGAAATTAAACAAAAATAAAAGCCACAGATATATTATACTATGATAGACACTCATTAAATTTAGCTCCTTCCTCTTGATTTCTACTCTAGCTATGAATTTGATCAATTTCTATGGAGATTTTATTGAGACTTGAATTTACACTTTATCAGTTCTCAATTTTATTAAAAGACATTAAACCTTATGCAAATTTAGCCATTTCTACCTTTACTGGATAACATATTCACTTGCTGAACAGATGTACCAGCTCTTGGTAATATTGCATAGGACATTGCTCCTCGTAGAATGGACTTGGAAGACTGCTTTTTTTTTTTTTTTCCATCTTGGATTTTGTTAGAAAAGCAACTCAAAACTGAACCAGAACTGTATGTATATTAAAGTAGAAGTATCACTGCCTATAATACACACAAAAAATGTTATCTGAGCAACTCAATAGGGATCTGAGGTATTGTAATATTCTCACATGTTCAATTAGGAATTTGCTCTATGCTGTCCTAACAATTAGGGACACAAACCTCTGGTTGGACTACACATGAGACCAAACAAATTGGGAAAAAAATGTTTCTTTGACAAGGAAAGCTAAGTATACATAGAAAATTTGTTCTTTCCACCTAACAGCTCTTACATAACATTGAAGAAGCAATTGTGCTTATGTAGTTATTATAGGGTACATTAGCCCAAGTTTAATTTTTGTTGCTTTTTATGCTAAAAACTAAAATAGGATTGTATCACAGTTCTAAACTGAACAGGAGAGTTGGAATGGAGGATGTAATCTACTGTTATACCACGAGTAATCATTCAATAACCATTCATTCTCAGAGGACGAGAGAACCAACACCCTCTTTTTGAGTTATGACACCATTTTAGGATATTATTCCCAGATTCCCATTGGATGGTAGGAGACTCACATGCCTGCACCATAGACCATTGGTACCCAAAACAAGTGATTAAGCATCTCCCATTAGATGCACTGGTTGATCCATCGAGAGCAAAATGAAAATATTATTTTTTTATTTCTAAATAAAATTAATCTCATATTTAGTCTTCTCTTTTCATACTACTGATTAATATAACAGTAAGTAGCCATAAGTAAATTAAAATTAATAAATATCTATGTATTAGATAAGAGATGCTGACTGTTTTTCTTTTTTCACTTAAGGTGCTATAAGTTAAAAATGTGGTAACCTTCTCAGAACCAAGAAAACTCCAAAACAATGAACTAGAACAATCTATATTTTTTCCTCCCTATCCTGTATATTCTACTTATGTTTATTAGTGTCTGTCTCTACCAAACTACTTTTTTTGTCATATGTCTCTTATGAAATAATAAAATTTGTCCAACACAGAATCAAAGATTTCAAAAAATTTTGTAATTTTTTTTATTCTCTAATGTTCCACTAATGAATGCTTAACATATATAATTGGTTGACTGAAAAATATTGATTCAAAAAATGATGCTTTTATAATCATTAATGGATGAATTGCTTCCTCATAAAAAGGTTATTTCAAAAGTATATTTTAACAAGAAAAATTACAAAATCAATTGAGGAACCAAAAATGGGTAAAAGAAATACAGTTTACAATTTCCTTTACACAAAAAGTATTGTCACAGACACACAAAAAAATCTGTTCCTGAAAACCTTCCAAATTTGCCACAATGTTCCTTTATAAATGACTTTGAATTTTACAATAAATAATGACTAAAAAAACAAAAAGTAATAATATTCAGACTACATATTTATTTCCTTCCAAAGATAATGAGGAAACATGGAATATTCCAGTTAAACTAAATTTAGAAGTCTGTACTTTATCATTATTTACCGTGTATTAAAATAGTAATAGTGTCTATTTTTTCCAAACACTGTAATGTGTGTGTGTGTGTGTGTGTGTGTAATACTTCAGGAATATCAATTCTAGAAAAAGAGGAAAAGTTCAGTTTAAAAGGGGTAGACAATACAGTCTCGAAAAGACTGTTTTTCTGCTACTAGCTGCTCTGGATGTGATGAAGAAATAAAAAGTTTTTGTCTCTAGTTTTGTCTTATACAGCTATATATATGAGATTATTAATTATTGCTGGAAATAACCATGTGGATATATAAAAATTAGAAAAATTATGGCTGTTATTGAAAGATAATATACAATATTTAAATAAATATTAATTTACAATGTCAAAAAAGGTAAAAATAAATTTGTCAATATAACAATTACAAAGTTATTTGTAGATAATTATAAATTTGTCTACATAACAATTCCTGAATATTTTCATATATTAGTATTATCAAAATAACTAAATAAATACATTCTTTCAAATAACTTATAGTTATTAATAAAAATCATTAGGTTTGTAGACTTTATACTGATTACATCTAGAAGCATCAGTTAAAATGGTGGATGCTAAACATTTTGTCATGGCCTTCCATGCATAGGGAGATGGAAATGTTACTTACATGAAAATAAAGCAAAGCCACAATATGTGAAAATATGTTGTCAACATAGATTTCCTTCTATTGTGTATTATGAAATTATATTTTAAGTATTATTAGAGCATGAGAACATACTTCTGTCCTTATGCATTCAGGTGTGAAGAAGTGTGTGTGCATGCGTGTATGTGTGTGCGTGTGTGTGCACGTGCACATGTGCTTACAAAAGTTTTGAAAACTAAGAAATTGGATAAAATGTTCCAAACTATCATGACTCAGTTAACTTAACAATTTCCAACAACTCATTTTTGGCTTCTCAGAAAAATTGATATGATATCAAATGGAATTTACTGTGAAAAGTCCCTAGGATTCTTCAGTCAGGTTCTTCTTTTCCTAAATACCAGTACAATACTTGGAAATCCACTTAAAGCTAAAGATTTAGAGGACTAAAAGCAAGATGGTATCTGAGTAACATGCTGCAGATATTGTCTTCCCATGGATAAACCAATCTGAATAGCAATTTATGGACCAAAGGAACGTCACTAGAGCTTGCGAAATCAGAAGAGAGATGACAGGGGCTGTAATAAGAAGAAAAGTGTAATAAGAAGAAAAGATTCATGAAGGAAGTGAAAGAAGGATAAAAGATGATGAAGAATGCAGGAGAAAAATGTTTTCAACAATACACTTTCCTCAACTCTAAGTGGTACAGCATGGAGAGGGATACCTCCTGGTCAAGGGAGGAAGAAGTAATTAAGTTCCAGTGTTGCACTGGAAACCCAGAATGGCAAGAAAGGGACCATAGGACTTCACTGGAACTCAGTGCTAAGGATGTCATAGAAAGCAAGAAGAATGCAAAGGCCTGTATCCCAGAGCAGTACTCACAGAGAGAATCTATATACCTGCGACAGGACCAAGAAGGAAACTGTACCCCAGTGGGGGAAAAATTACATTTTGACCTTCCTCACCACCAGATTCACAATAGATCTAGCATATACCCCTGAAAGTGCAGAGGTCCCTATGGCCATGAGACTAATGCAACACAGCTTTGCATCAGTTTGAGCCACCAAGGACCTACCTTAACCAATCTCCTCCCAACCTCAGGAAGTGCAACAAGGGGCAAAATTCCTCTCACATTTAGGTAGGGCAGGAAAGTGAGCACCATAGAACTCATGTTTGGAACTCAGAGACAGGTTGGTGAGAATCAACACTGGGAAGAGATACTCATGGACCCTCTTTTCAGGCAGACCTCGCCTCTGTGCCCACCTGAGTGCAAGATGAATAAACCATGTGGATTGGATTTCTATGCTGGCCATCATTACCTGAGACTGGTGATACAGTTTCAAGTCATGAGTCTTCTTTATCAATTGGGAGCCCATAGTAATGGGGGCCTTATTCCTGTACCCATGCTGAATTGGTTTAAAAGTCTGTGAACTCTGGGTGTCAGTCAAATTTTGCTGTGTTTCTGGCCAAGGCACTCTCTAACCTATCCCATCCTCAAAGTCAAGTAGCACAAAACATACAGAGTAATTGTCCATTGGAGTTCATTCTCAAAAGCATAACAAATAGTAAGTTTGGGACAAACCTGGGTTTTGGGTGCCATTCTGTATTGAAAAAGCACATAATGGTGAACACAAAGCAAACATGGACTTTGATTACTACCTAGTGCTAAAATACTAATAGTGTCCACTCAGAAGAAGTAAGCAAACTTCTTAGAATTTTTAGAAAGACAGACACAAACAAAGCCAGATTGTGAAGAATTGAATAAATACACAGTCCTCCTTCAGGGCATAGATGACATCATATGCTAAAAAGAATTAAGGATTTTCAGGGAATAATGACCTCACCTAAAGAACAAAATAAGTGCCCCAAATTGACCTTATAGAAACCAATATCTGCAAACTCTTAGAAGATTTAAAATAGCTATTTTAAGGAAAACTCAATGAGCCTCAAGAAAACAGAGATATGATTCACTATTATAACACAAAACCTTAACAGATCTAAATCATTTTGAAAAATCAAATAAACCCTTGAGCTTAAAAATTATACTGTTGAAAACATGATAGAAAGTACCATAACGATGGATTCAACAGAAGAAGAAATTAGTGAGCTCAAAGACAAGACATTTGGAAATACACAGGGGAGAAAAAAGAAACAAAAATGAAGCAGAATGAATAAAGACTCTCAGAAATATAAGATAACATTAAAAAAAATTGAGTTCAAGAGAGAATTGAACGCGACAAATAGGTAGAAATCTTACTCAAGGAGAGTATTAGTAAACTTCCCAAATCTAAAATTGGATCAAATAAGTATTCAGGGACAGCAACCTCAAATTCACCAGTCAGATAAAAATTCAAACACATCTATGTCAAGGCATACTATACTCAAGCTCTCAAATGTTAAAGAGAATACAGTACCAAGCTCACAAACTTTTCATGAAAGAGACATTAAAAATACTTCCAGACACACAAAGCTGAAGTTCAACCTCTCATCATGACAAAAATGCTGAACCAATTAGTTTCAGAAGGAGCTTATCATGACATGATAAAGATCATATATAATATTTCAACAGTTAACATTACATTGATTATGGGAAAACAAAATGTTCCCTTTCTATGATCTGGACAAGATGAGCATGTCCACATTCATTACTTTTATTAAACACAGTACTAGAATTTATAACTAGAAAAATCAGTCAAGATAAAGACATAGTATTCAAATTGAAACAGAAGTAATCAAATTGTCATGGTTTGCAGATGACATAATCTAACATATACAAAACCCCCAAATATCTATTAGAACTAATAAGCAAATTCTGCAAAGTTTCAGGATAGAAAATCAACATAAAAATAGTGTTGCTGTACATTAATAGCAAATTATCTAAAGTAGAAACAGAGAAAGAAGTTTCATTTTCAATTGTTTTTTTTTTTTAAATACCTAGGAATGAGTTTAAGGTAAGAGATTGAAGATCTCTATGATGAATTGATTAAAACATTGATGAAAGAAATTGAAAAGGACACAAATGCCCATTGATAATAGAACTAATATCGTTGTACAGTCCATACAACCTAGAACAATCTATAGGTTCAATGCAATCCCTATCAAAATATTAATGATTTTTTCACTATAAAACTATAAAAATAATAGTAAAATTTTTATATAGCCATAAAAATCCCTAAAAAAAAAGAAATTTTAAGGAAAGTGAACAAAGCAGAAGGAAGTATAGTATGGAATTCAAAATATATTACAAAGCTGTGCTTTGTATTAGCATAAAACAAGCCTAGTAGCCAATGAAACAAAATGGAGAATCAAGAGTAAACCCCACATACTTACAGTGAGTTTATCTTCAAGAAAGTTTCTAAAAATGAACAATGGAAAAAGGGCAGTATTTTCAATAAGTGGTTTGGGGAAAATGATATACATATAAGAAGAAACAAACTAGGCCATTATCTCTCACCATATAAAACATGCAGACCAAAATATATTAAAGACCTAAATGTTAGACTTAAAACTATAAAACTACCTGAAGAAAATGTAGAACATTGGAATGACTAAGGATTTTTTTTTAAGATAAGATCCCAAAAGCATAGAAAACAAAAGCAAAATTAGTCAATCTCAATTCAATCAAACTGATATTCTCCCACAAAGAAAAGAAAAAAAATCTTCAGAATGAAAAGAAAAGAGTAGAAGAAAATATTTGTAAACTAAATATATGACAATAGGCTAATATCTGGAATACATGAGGTTCTCAAATCAATAACAGGAACAAATAAATTATCAAATTAAAAATGCTCAATAGACCTAAGTAGATTTTTCTCAGAGGAAGACATGAATGATCAACATGTATTTAAAACAAAAATTGTTTATCATCACTAATCATCAGAAATAAAATCTCACTCCAGTTAGAATGGTTATTATTAAAAAGATGAAAATTAACTTGTGCTGGTAGGATTGTGGAGAAATAGCAACCCATGTACATGATGAGTGGGATTGTATATTAGTATAGTCATTATGGAAAACACAATGGTTGTCCCTTAGAAGTTTAAAAATAGAACCATAAAATGATTCAGCAATCTTACTACTGAAAATCAGGATGTCAGAGACATCTGTATTCTGGTGTTCATTATACCAGTGTTCAAATAGCCAAGAAATGAAAACAACCTAAATGTTCATTGCCCTGATGAATGGATAAAGAATCTATGGTATGACATAATAATACTCAACCATAAAAAGAATGAAGTCCTGTCCTTTACACAACATTAATGGAATTGGAAATCATTATGTTACATATGACATTGCATTATCTCTCTAATGTGGAATTTTAGGTCATACTCATAATCTCAAAATTTGAGAGTTGGTTATTACTAGAGGCTGGAGAGAGAGGAGGAAAAGATGTGGAAAGGTTAAAGTACAGATGAAAAATTGTAGTCAGAGCCAAGCACAGTTCCCACACTTATAATCCTAGAAGCTCAGGAAGTTGAAGCAGGAGGATAAGAACTTGTAAGCTAGTCTCAGCAATTTACAGAGACCCTGTCTCTAAATAAGATAGAAAAAAAGAGCTGGGAATGTGGCACAATGCTTGAGCATCCCCTGTACAAAAAAAAAAAAAAAAAAAGTTATAGTTAGGAGAAAGTTCTGTGCTATAGCATAGAGGGTAACTAAAGATAATCATAATGCATGTTAATGTATTGTACATTAAAAAAACTAAATGATAGGATATTAAATATTTTCACTATAAAGAAATGATAAATGCTTGAGATATCTAGGTCAAACATTGTATGACACACATGAATATATACATTTTTATCTATCAGTCAAAAACATTTGAAGAGTAAAAAATTAATCTTTGCATTGGTTAGAGACAAAAAAAATTCCAAGAAAATACATTCTAATAAACTAAAGACTTAAAGGGTGTTAGAGATAACTCCTAAAGTTTGTTTGTCCAATATGTATAACTTACTGCAGTGGATTAGGTTGTATTTATATGAACAAAATTACTGAACCATGGCATGGCTTGTTGGTGAGCTCACCCATCTTATCTGATTTGAATTACTCCACAGTTACTCTAATCAATTCATCTCTGATCAGTGGTTAAATGTGGTTGAAAAAAAAATCAACCATGAAAGAGTCAATTTAGAGACTACCTAAAAATACAGATATACTATGGGGAAAATAGATTCTGGTGATAATGATAAATTGAATATAAAAGCTGAAAACAAGGTGAAATGCAATATTATTTCTAAAACTTTTTTCTCTTTTTTCCACATACATGTGTATAGTGTACAAATGTATAATATGCATACATATACAAAGTATGTGTGAATTAACATGCAAGAAGCAATTTCTTAAATTAATAAGGGTCTTTCTCTAAGCCAGCTCTTTTCTTTATAATATTTTAGAAAAGACAAGAGAGATAAATCATAATTTATATAGAAATTTTCTCTGGAACTTTTTGCTATTTACACCACCTATTCACTCCATTCTTCACTCAGAGAGAAAAGAAAAGCATAATCCTTTGCTGAGTTTGCTGTGGAAAATCCCATTGCATCTCAAAGCAGTAATCTTTCTAGTCAAAAGATAACAGTTTTAAAGGTTGAATTGGACCCCTGTGTTTTTCTTAACTAGACACCTGAGAATGAAAAACCAACTGTCAAGCTATCTCCTGGCTGGCATTATGGGAAACTTAATCCATTTACTTACTAGCATGATGTTCTGCTAACTGGAAGCCAGAACATATTAATTAAATGCTTCAATTCTTTATTTAAATGCTTAGATTCCTTCACCTCAAAAAAAAAAAAAGATGTTCAGTGCAAAGTATTTTAGAGTTTTTGAAAAGAAAGTGAAAGAGAAGAAATTTATCGATTTTCTTCTGACCTAAGTAAAAAGCATAATGCAAGTGAGATACTCATAGTTATAAACAAAACAAAACAAAACCCAAAGCAAGCAACTTGAAAGCATAATTAGCATATATAAGTGATTTTAACATAAAATATGTTAAGTTGAACTCATGGAATTAACTGAGTTTGTTTAGAATCTAAGAACACACCAAGAAACCAAACCAATTTATGACCTAATTTCAAAGAACTGGTTTTGCAAGTAAAAAAGTTGATGGGATATCAGACCAAGATTGGTATTGTCATTACAGAAACAACCTATCTCTACTTTAAAGTATATCATCCTTAAGAAGGCCAGTTAAAAGATTCTTTTATAGGTTATGCAACCTATGCCTACAAAGTAGAAGAGATTGAAGTCTATGCCAAATTTTCAAGATAAGTTAATGTTTCTTTTTTTCTTTTCATAAAAGTTAACATCAATAACTTTAGAATGAAAATCTATCCCATATGTATCATTTATGTGCTTACTTCAACACAGATATATTAAAAAGTTACATATAGTTTATCCGTGTCTAAAGAATTGTTTGTACTTTTGTGGTGACCTACTATCATCAGTTTTCTCAAGTAGTATTCAGAAATTTGCTTTGGTTTCTCAAAAAAATCAATGAAGAAATGAGAAATGTTCTTTAAAGAGCAGAGGCTGACATTATAGTATTCTTTATTGAGCACCACCTGACATAACTAGATAAAAAAGAACAATGAACTGATCTTGCAGTAAGAGCTATATCAACTGAAAAATATTTACTGTTCCTATTAAAAATGAATTAACCCAAACAGACAGCCTTTTAATTGAAATCTTTATCACATTTCCTTCCTATTTAAATGCAAATGTAAAATCCTTTTACAAACTAATAGAAATCAGAGCTGAAAAGTGAACTACAACTTAGTAACATTTCAGTAACCTAAAATAAGTGCCAGTCCAATATAACATGAAATACCAAAAGCATTAAAATGACTTTTATAGAATTCTATATATTTTCACTATTACTTTAAGAATTTCTAAAATAATTGCATATTTCCAACATTAGGTTTTAGTTTTCATGCTAATTGATATTTCTAACATTTGTATTACTATATTAGAAGAACAGAATATAACTTTTCTCTTTTTAAGTTATATCTACATATTTACTGCATTTAACACTTTTACCTACATAAAATAGTAATAAATATAAAAGTTGTAAACACAGCAATGTTTATTTAATGTTAGACACAACAATGCATGCTTTATGGACTGTGACTAGTAGTTGTTACTTAAACCACAGCCTGATAATTCAAGCCACAGCTTGAAAAAGAAAGAAAATTTGAAAACCACTTCATGGTTCCTAGTCCAAGGATAAAATTCAGTTACACTGAATAAAATAATAAATTTGTTGGTTATATACTGAAATATCTCTGACAAATGGTTATAGAATATATTTTCATCAATTTAACCTTTATGGACTTGAATTTCTTAATTAGTAATTCTAATGCCTTTTAAAAAATCTAATATTTTAGAATTTATGAGAACTGAAACTCAAAAGTATGTTTTTTACCTGAAGTACCCTAGTTCTATAGAAGACCAAACTGGAATCACATCTTAGATTTCTGAACTATAGGTCAATCTGTAGAATTTGTAACAATATGCAGTTCTCAGTTGATTTAGTGTCTAACTATGCACACACACAGTATTATACATTTTTTGACCTTTTGTTCATTATTAAGCCTCCAGAAGTTCTGAAACAAGTGATCTTACCAATGAGGAAGGGCATGCTCACTGAGTTTGCTGAACATGAGTGTTTTACTAGAAAGTAAGATCTTAATTATTCCACTCCCTCTATTCCTGACACACACTTAACAGTACCTAATATACCATACATAAAGAACCCCCCAGAATATGCCTTTTTAGAAATAATCCTCCTTTTATTGAGAAAGATGTCACTGATTGCCCTGTCATTACTAATTCACAGAAATAAAACTAGATATGTGCTATATACATTAGTTGCTATTAGTATAATTTTAAAATTCCTAGATGTCCAACATTTGACACCTTTTCCTGAATTCATGGTATGTCTTTCTCATTAATGTTTTGTAGAAGTCTTTACCAAACTTCTTTGCAGCCAGGATATAGATATGTGACCCATGCTTGATCCATCTTTCACTCTCATTTTTAATTGGGAGCTCATGACTTACACTGGTAACATAAAGGATTCTTTGGCTTCAGAAACTGCATTTTATACTCATGATCTCAAGCAGCAATGTTAGTGGAGACACCTGGTATCCATGCCAGTTATACTAGAGGTGCACCTGCAAACACTAGTGTCCGATGGCCTTGGAAGCAAGTCCTCCATGACCAGCATCTGTGGTGTGATTTGGACAACAGTTATGCTCAGATAAGTTTATATGCATGATATTAAATCCACTTTCCTAAATCTAATACTCTTTGCTTTGGACAACTTAGTGATATCCCAGCTATTTTTTCAATATATTTACTTTGTGTTTATATCAGGAGTGATCTATTTATCTATATATCTATCATCTTTCTTTTTTGCCAGTTAAAACTTTGGCAAATATAATGACCAATAACAGCAACAACAAAAAAGAATTTGAAGTGTTGTTATAAGTTCATGAGCAAAAACTACCTTAAAATATGGAAAATAATATAGTTTAAATTTAATACAGCACATTTTAGTTGCGAATTAGAAAGATAATGATGTAAATCACTAAAAGTGTGCAGGAGACTTTTTACATTCAAAACATGGCTTAGTCTAACATCAGTTGTTAGCAGGGATGTGCAAATCATTTTCAGAACTATCTACTGCAGCAATTTTCAGAAAAAGAATATATGAGATGAATATTTTTGAGATATCGCTCTAGTTTGGATATGATTTGAGTGTGTCTCACAAAGATTCATATATTAGAAATGTGGCCCCTTGGTGGTGATGTTGAGGTGGTAGCATTTTTAGGAGGTGTGGCTTTGGTGGTTAGGTCATTGGGAGCAATATGCTTGAAGAAATTAATGTAGTTCTCTTAGAGCCTGTTTACTTTCCATATGAATTGGTTGTTATTAAAAGAGCAAGCCTGGCCACTGAATCTCTTTAGCTTCTTGTCTCTACATGTAATCTCTCCCTCTCACACATGCTTCCACCATAATGCCATAATGCTATGTGGTGATGTAGCCACAAGGCTCTCCTCAGAGTTGAGCAGATGCTGGCATTGTGCTCTTCAGTCTTCAAAAAATAACAGCTAAATAAACCTCTTTTCTTTGTAATGTATTTGGTTACAACAATATATACTGAATTACTGCAGATATTATATTTCTAAACATATTCACATTTTCTTTCTTGGTTGATTTTTAGCTGGGTATCTCTCCAGAACTTAAAAAAAAATCTGATTTTGCAACTTTTGTGACTTATTTTCCAAAACTTTGGCTCTTTAATATTTTCAGAATATTGTCCTTAATTCTATTTTTTTAATTTCTAGAAACCCTCTTTTTTTATAGCACCGGATACTTGTTTCATGTACATAAATACCTTCTCTTATCTTTCTGAGGATATTAGTGATTTTATTTTCCCTTCATAGTCTTTAGGCCCTCCAAGTTATTTTTTGCTTGCTTGTTTATCTAATTTGGTTTCCATCTTTAATGCTGAAGTGCTCTTATGTATACTGGTTGAGCTGTGACTTTCTTCCAAATCTTCAAAAGTGCAAGTCTTTACTTATAGCATCTTTTTACCTTTGGGTTTCACTGTAAGATTCTCTGGGTGGGTCAATTACATATTGATGTACTTATGTCTTTCTTCTTTGCTATTCACACATTCCAAAGAAAGTTTTTCCTAAAGTCAATGGGCAATCTAGGGCTGGGGCTGGGGCTGGGGCTCAGTGGTAGAACTCTTATCTGGCATGTATGAAGCACTGGATTTGATTCTCAGCACTACATATAAATAAGTAAAATAAAGGCCTATTAACAACTGAAATAAAACATAAAAAATAGGCAATCATAGGAAGAAGAAAACTTATATCTTTGCCATGGTGTATAAATGTTCATTTTTTTTTTTTTTTTTACTTTTATTAAGCATGGGATTCATGCTCTCTATCTAGTGTTCCCCTTTCTGGATAAGTTGTATTTTATGGAATACTAGAAATAAGTCATCAGTCTTTTTTGAAAGTAAGAAAACAAACAAACATTTTTATAAGCCTAGGAAGGAAGCCCTGAGATGAAATTAGTGGGCAGGGTGTTTATTCTGACATTCCTTTTTAATACATTGTGAGAAAGAAAATTGTATTGACTTCCTCCATCTCTCCTGTCTTTATATATAAAATCATAATTTATATTTAAAAGTTTCAAGGTAAAATTAATGACATTTGCTTTTTTCTCAAAATTTTACCTTCTTGAATATATTACCTTCTTGCATACTTGAGGCTGTAGACAAATATCCTTAGGTTTCCCTTGATTTGGAATTTTATTTTCAAAACACATTGAAAGCCATTTTTTGAGGATCTATAATATGTATTCATTTCACAAGTGAATTCATGCCCTACACTTTTTTGCCCTTTAAATCCTTTCTCTATTGGGTATGCCTTTTCCTTCTTACATCTCGATTTTGAAGAAAAAATAATATGTAAAAGAACAAACATTTGGAAAAGGGATAGGGATTAGTAATTCAGTTATCATAACACTAATGCTGCTGCTCAGTGCTATGAAAGAGAACATTTGTCATTTGTCACAAAATAACAATATTAGGATCTGTCTGAGTAATCCACAGACCATAGAAACAACCTAGTAAGGTTCTTGGGTTCACTAGATCAGATCAATCTTGTGAATGTATGCAAGCTTTGCAAGTGCCCTCATGCAAGGAGAATACAGGGTCTGGTTATGGAAAGAAATCTTCCATCATTATATTACTAAATAACACAGGGTGATTCATACATCACACTGGGTGATAGAAGCTGACATATAGAAGGATATACTTACAAAGAAGTAAGCTAAAGCTGACAATTTTTTTTTTCCTTCCTGGAAATCTGGTAAATGCTGAATAAGCCTTTTATTTGATCTTCCTTTAATGCAAGTATCAGCTGTTTAGTATAGAGGGAGCTGACAGAGGAGAAAAAATCCAACTCCATCCCCCCAACACTTGTCTCTAAAAGGTTCCTTTCTAGTAAATGGCAGTCTATTAAGGTTCTTCCTAGACTTAATCAAAGTGCTGTACAAAAAGATCTGCCCCTGTGTGAACAGCTCTCTATTCTCTCGGTGAGAGCCCAGGTCTCTAATTTTGTAGCTGGCCTAGTCCTGCTAAGCCCACACTCTGCACAGTGTGTGGCTTCTCACTCCCTGTGGTTCTCAGTGGCAACAGAAATTTGAGGGAGAGGCTATAGTGCCAGACCTGCAGGCAGGGATGCTGTCAAGATTGCCTTACTCTCTTCTCTGCAAGTAAGGGGCTAAATCCAATTGACACATACTGAAGTAAACAGGCAGTGACATATTTGTAGACAAATTGTCATACTGTAGATTATTCACAAAACAAATTGTTTTTGATTTGCACTCATAGATTGGGGGAAAAAAGTCTGCCAGCACTAACAGCTGCTCCCTTTTCAAGGGAAACAAGCACTTAATGAAAAAGTTAATTTAAAAATAATGTTCTACTGTTGCTAAAATTCCTTAGGGGAAATGTCTTAACACTGCTCAAAAATAAAAGATATTTGTTTCAACTCCTTTTAGAAATATCCTAGTTTCCCTAAGGTATGAATTGGGTCTATAGTTAAGATTTTTGGAATCATGTGATTTTTTTTAATTATCGAAAGATATTGTTTGAAATGTAATGATGAAATAATATTAATAAATGTAAAAATATTTTTTCTCTCTTTCTTGTTTCATTTGCTAAACTGTTATTTTTTTTTTTTAAAAGAAGATGTCCTTAATATTTTTCTGCCATCTTCTTGGGGAGTCTATTTTGTTAAGGTATAAACATGCCTGGTGGGTCTTTAGAATCACCTAGAAAGTACTACTTAACTGAGAGAGTCTACATGGATTCCATCACCATCTTTAAGAACAGTCAGGTTTTACCAAGGCAGTGATGCATTATGCTTGCTGCACGTATAACATCACCTCTCTTTAGGAAAACGAACTTTACTAATGTCTTAGTCAGTGCAGGCTACTATAACAAAATACCACAGACTGGGAGGCTTAAATAGGAGTCACGTATTTCTCACTATTCTGAAGGCTGGGAATTCTGAGATCAGATTGCCAGCATGATTGGGTTCTGTTCAGAATCCACTTCTTTTCTTGCTATATCCTCATATGGCAGAGAGAGAGAGAGAGAGAGAGAGAGAGAGAGAGAGAGAGAGAGAGAGAGAGAG
>NW_025999842.1:15054483-15117019 GCF_001458135.2 Marmota marmota marmota | reverse complement strand
AGAGAGAGAGAGAGAGAGAGAGAGAGAGAGAGAGAGAGAGAGAGAGTTAGTTTTGTTGTCCCTTCCTCTTTTTATAAGGGCATTAATTCTACTGTGGGGACTCCACCCTCCTAAACTCATCTAAACCTAAAAAAAATCTGAAAATTCCACCTTCAACATCATTGCACTGAGTGGTAGGGCCTCAAAATAAAAATTTGGCAGGGTGGGGGTGGGGGTGACAGTAACATTCAACCATCAGGATACCAATGATTGAAATCTGCTGATCCTTGTTGCTTAATCCCAGGCTTGGGTTTCTAAATCTACTTCTGTTTGCAATTTACTAATTTTACAGTTCTGTCTCTATAAGCTTTCAAGGGAAATCCGATTCTCTTTATTTTAATTCTTTGGCTATGTGGGGTCTACTAGCTAATATGACTAATCAATTTGCTGTTGTTATGAATTCATGGATGAGAGTTAAAAGGAAACTTACAGGCAGTATGTGTAGAGGTTGATCATCTTATACTATGAAATACATTTGTCAAAGAAAAACAAACATATGCTGTGTAGTCTATATTGTTAGTGCTATTCCGGTTGTACTCTGTAGACTGTCATCTATGCTAACCTAATCTACCGCTTGAATTTTGAGTGAGCTAATTGTGCCTCATTGAGCTCCCTCCTTTCCCCTCTCATTGTATTAAGTTGTAAAACATACTTTATTTGGATCTGATAATATAAATATAATAGGGAAAACATAGTTAATATTTTGTAAATTATGTCTCATCTTCTAACATTGCTATTTACAATCTACCTTTTCTTAATTTCTCTTGATTCCATTTTACTCTTAAATGACATCTTGACTGAAAACTTTGACTTACCTGTAATAATTTCTTTCTATGATTTATATTACATAGTACTTGTGGTCTTGAGTTATATATGTTCCCTGATTTAGAGAAATGCTTATTGATTTAGGGGGTGAACATTAGTGGGTATGAAACTTAAATCAACTATCACTACCTATATAACTGTAAAAAGAATATTCCTCAGGCTGGGCATGTAGCTCAGAGACAGAGGGCCTGCCTAGCACATGCAAGGACCTGGGTTTGACCCCCAGTATTATCCCCCAAGATTTTTTCTCTCTGAATTTCTATTATATCATACATAAAATGGTGATAACATCAAACATTGAAATAGTTTTTTTAATTATAAATATTGTTTAAAAACTTATAAAAATATCTTGTATGCTACAGAATTTTAAAATACTTGTGGAACTACTGAATAAATAAAATAATGAGCATACCTAAAATTAATAACTCATCATGTCAGTAGCTTTGCATTTGTCCTTGTGTAGGATGACCCCTACCAACTTGGGCAAGTGCTACACATTCATCTTATAGGATTGACCTTACTCAGAATCATTCCCTTATTTTCCAAGGTAGAATAATAACCACAGTCCCATGTTTTCTACTCTGCTTCATGGGGCTATTCCTAGATGAGTGAGGAGCTCAAGCATTTAAACTGTTCTTAGATTTGCTTTAATGATCTTACTTTAACAGATCAACAGCTTTCCTATCACTCTTACTTGGGAAATTTTTAAAATGGTAAATTTTGAATATGAATTTGCATGAAGTTCAAAGGAGAGGAATGAAATGTGTATTCTCATCAGCTGTCTCATACTCAGCATGGGTCCATGGGCAATACCTCATCTGCTGTGCTCAACAAAGAAGTATTGTTTCTAGGCTTTCAAGCTCAGCCTTACCACATTCTGCCATTTATTTGTTTTCCCAATAGCTCATACCACTAGTAATTTTATGGAGCACAAGTATTTCATTTATTTAGATATCTACAGCACAGTTTCGGAGCTAAATTGAAGGGGAGTGATTTCACTTGCCTCTGCTGTGTGAGGAGGAATACACACTGTCGGTGTCCACAAAGGCCAGGGAGTTCTAGATAGGGCGTAGGGCAGGCGTCTTAATGGGACTTGGGCAGAGAGGAAAGAGAAAAAATTAGGATTTAGAAAAATGTTTCATGGTGATATAGGAGCCCGGGAGTTAAGCACAGTACTCTCCTATATAGACTTAAGACCAGAGATAGATAAATCAAATCTCTTCTCTCCTTAGAGCTTACTTCTCTGATCATGGAAAAGCTATTTTACTACAGTTTCTATTTCTTAAAACATCCCAGTCTCAGAAGTTCGTGGTAATGATCATATGAGATTATGTGTAAAATTACTCACAGCAGTAGTCTGTAATTGTTACTTATTGTTAGTAGAAAGGAATCTTTAGAGATCTGATGTTAAAAGTCTTACAGGAATTGGAATAATGTTATCAAAACTGTGGCTTGGCAAAAGCAACAAAACAAATACTGATTCATAATTACTAAGTTTCCAAAGTTGGAGTTTTGAACAAGGGAAAAGCCCAGATGTACAGCTGGAGTCAGTATGGGGAACACCAGGATTACATATAGGGGGCAGCGAAGGAAAATTGTCAAACGTTACTTGGAATGAAGAGTGGAGAAACAAAATGACAGGGCCCTGAAATGGCCTTCAGAGATAACTTGGAAATACAGTCAGACTTCCTAAACTTATTTATACGGGAAAAAAATGTCACTCTAAATTCTAAGCCAACAATTTATAAGTGAATGTTAAGAAAAGAAAACTTATCTTAAAATTGTTGGCTTTTTTTTTCATTTACCATGATAAAAATTATGGACTTTTCTCTTTTAGAAACAAAATAAGTTCCTGCAGACTTGAAATATTCAGCTGATAATTTAAATTGCTAAAGAGCACTAAAAGTTTAAATTATTCATTTATGACAGTGTTTCACACCACTCAGGCTATCTCCATGAGGTCAAACTGGCCATGGAAGCCTTCAGTTTTCCCTTCCTCCATGACACCACTGTGGATCAACTTTTGCCCTCTTACTTCTCTCTCAGTTAGAGGCTATCACACCATAACAGAACATTTCCTATTTCTTTCTAATTATGACCATCAAAATAAAATATTATAATATAAAGTTAAGTGCAAGGAGCCAGATGAGTGTTAAACTTGTGTGTGTTGCCCACAACCCTGTCACAGAGCCCTCGAAGGAACGTGACCTCCCTGCAAAGGGCAGGGAGGATGAAGCAACCACCTCTTTATGCGTTGTGCTGTTTCCACCCAAATTAACCATAGCTTAAAGGAGCAAAACGTCAGAGGGAAAAGAAGCATTGCTGCACGTAGTTACTATCTTTATCTTATGGCTCAGAGCAGTACAGAGGTCACGTGAATCTAAATGAGAATATTCCTGAAAGGGTTAGCTCCGGAGGTCAGAACTAAGAGCCCACATCCAGTTCAATTGAGGAGGGAGAAGTAGGAAAATGTAAAGGAAAGAAGGTTTAACATCTTATTTCATGAGCCCTTCACACTCAGATTTTCCTTCATTTAATAAAGTGGTGGCCTTTAATTCCTCTATAGTACAAAATAACCATGTCCTCCTGATTTAATAAAATAGGTTGAACAATGCCAAACATGTTTTCCTTATTTTCCCAAATTGTAACTTATCTAAAATAAATTTTGTTGCATTTTTCCTTTGTACTATAGGCATTTTTAAAAATTCTGTAAGAGAGGCCCTCAATAATCTGAAGTGTGGATTCTAAAGTTAACCAAATCTTCACTGAGGGCTGAAAGAGAAGAAGCAAGTCAATGGAGTAGTTTATGAGTTAATAATAGAACCCACACTTCAGAATTAATGAAAGAAAATAAACTAGTTACTGGTCCATATAAAGCATGATTGCTTTAAGAAAATCAATAAAGAAATGATTAACTAAAAATAAAATAATAACTAAAATTAATGCACACTGTTCTCTCTCGAGTAATTTTTTCATTGCTTCTGTATACTTATTATTGAACTAAATTTTGTTGAAATTAATAGGCATTGCTTAAATTTAAATTCTAAATGTGTCATTTTAGTGCTAAAGTACTTTTGAGAGGACTTGTAATGAAAGTCACATAAGTTAGCTAAACTAATTAATGTATATCAAATTTTCTTGATATCCTTCATTTCCCATTCCATCTTTTTGATGACTGGTTATAATATTAAAATGTTGATGTTTCTCCATGGTTCATATCCAAAGGCATTTATGAATTAATTTGCCTTTCACATTCTCATTTTTAAGGATTTATGGTAGGATGAAGTGGTAACACATGGTGACTTCAACCAGCCTGGAGTACCAGCTGGTGGTGCTTGCTTGTTAAATAATCACCCAGACTTTCTTTTGTCATCTGGGGAAAAGAAGAAGGATTAATAATATGTTTAAAATTAGGATTTAAAAATAATAATAATGAACATAAAGCCTTAATAGAACATACTGAGGAATGAAATCAATCATAGCTGAAAATATCTCATCTTTCTATGTATTAGTTAAACTGATGAGCAACTGAGAACACATTTCTCAACAGTTTATCAGGTAGCTTAAAGAAATTTACGAGTGGGAAGAGATGAGGTCATTAGAATGCAAGTAAAGAGTAACAACAGCTAGTGTACTGGAACACACCCACTTGAATTATATGCTGTGAGTATTTTTGTAAATTTTGCTATATTATTAACTAAAAGAGTATAAATTCACTTCCTTTAATATTGAATATTAGATTTTGTTTCTTCCTGGTACTTTTCTAGAAGTTAAATTAATTCAAGTAGTAGTACCACAAGTTGTTTGAATAAAACTATGCAAATCCCCTCCAAAATTACCCACAAAAACTTACAATAACAGTGTCATTAATATTCAGTTTAACAAATAAGGCAGCCAAGGCACACAAAAGTATTTCAGTCACAAATACACAGTTAATAAAAGGCAGAATTTGGACTATAATTCAGTCTCTAATAAAAACTCTTTATTCTGATGACACTGGCCTATAGAAAAGAGAAGTACATACAGAAATCACTCACAATAATTAGAAATAAGCTGTGGCTTTTGTTATTTCTTTTTAATCCCATGATTCTTATTTAGATGCCTTAGTTATTGTTCATATAAATGTTGAGTTAGGGAATATATGTGTTTGCAAGTTCACAATGAAAATAGGACTTCTTGATTATTTTTTTTTCCTTAGTCATAATGGTGGCCATTGGATATGGCCACATCATGGGCAGAGCTATACTCACAAGACACTGGTTCAATTGCAGTCAAACTAACAACCTCTCTACAAGCATTTATTAAAAGAGACAATGCAATTCTCACTTAAAATTAGTCTAGAAAGGCATTTCTATCCCAATTCTTAAAAAAATGAAAACAGGACAAAGTTACAATTGTTCTTGACCATATATAACAAATTTGAGAAATCCAAGATATGAGCTGATCACTACTAGAAATAAAATCTATATCATTTTGTAAAATTAATATGCCAAATCAATACTTTTGTTACAAAAAACACAAGAGCAAATTTCAGTCTATAATTGAAAAGATTGTTTTTAAATAAAGCACTGACATAAATTTTCATAAAAATTAATAAAATGATAAAAGAGAAAAACAAAGGTCATCTTCAATGAAGCACAGAATAATCACAAACCAAAATATAAAGTATGACAGAAAAATGTAGTTTTGTCAATTGAACTAACATGGACACTTATTAATGTAAATATGATATAATGTTAGAAAATATCTCTGTTATACATTTATTTATTTATCTATGTGCAAAATCTTGGCAATATTTCCACTGATGTTGAAAAGCTTGTTTTAATAAATTATATTCACTACAGAATTTTCTCAATTTATAAAATGTTGGTATACACCTACTGAAAAATAAGATAGCATTTTAGATCTTATATTATCATATGCATACCAGATCTATACCAGAAAAGATCCTATTAAAGTAATATTAAATATTTCAAGTCAAGTATATTAGGAAAAATTAAAACATTTAAGACAAAGTTAAAAGTGTTCTAGTCTATATATAAAATAACATATTTGATATATCTAAGATATGACCTGATAACTATTCCAAACAAAAGCAATTAGATTTTTTTTATAAAAGTAATATGCAAAAATATTATTTATGTTGTATACAAAGAATAATAAATTTCAATGTAATAGGAATTTTTTAAAAAATATATAATGCCAATCTTATAATGCCTAGAATATTATACAATATAAAAGCATGTCTATAAACTTTGGAATAAATCAAACATCATATTTTGTGGCTGTAATAGGACTCTGTATTCTAAATGCTAAAATCCTCTGGCTATAAAGCCAGAAAATGTACCCACTGAGCTACATTCAGGTGTGGAGAGGAAGGGTGCTGGATAGTAACCTGATAAATTGAGTCTTAAGTCACTTGCAAAAATAAACTTGAAAAAATAATGAGGGATAATATAACAATATGTTATCACTTATTAATGGACATTGAACAATTTATTTATTTTTAAAAATTTGATAATGTTAATGAAATGTACAAATAAACCAACATAATGTAAAAGAATCAAGGAATAGTAGTTTAATGCATCTGCCATGTGATGTAGATATTAACAGAATAAGTCAGCCTTTGAAAGAAATGGAATTCTATTACCTTCTACCATATTATGAACCTTGAATATATTCTGCTGAGTAAAATAAGCAAGAGACAGAAGTTAAAATACTGTATGATTTCACCTATATGAAGTATCTAAAATAGTCAAATTCATACAAATAGAAGCAGAACAGTAGTTATTAGAGGATGGAGGGTAAAGGGAATTCTTTAATTGGTATTTTCTTTTCAAGATGATGTAAAACTATCTGGACATGATTAGTTGCGATAGTTACATAACAATATAAAAGTATTAATACACTGGATTGCACACTTAAAAGGTTAAAATATTACTTTCACATCATGCATATTTACCCCAGTTAAAAAAAAAATACATCTACCAGAGTTTTGCATTAGGTAATGGTGGAGGAATTTAGAACATTCTAGTATGTGTATGTGTATGTGTATGTGTAGGGACAATCCAATTGTTTTGAATATCAGTGCAATAATGAAAAGCATCCAGAAACTGAAAGCAAGTTAACCCATTAAAAACAAACAAAAACAAAAGAAAATCTGCCTTGTACTCAATTCATCTTTAAGAAGCTCTCACCATTGACCTTTTCAGTGACCTTTGAGGATGATGGCTTTGATTCAGGCAGAAAATTAGTATCATGTCTTAAAGAGAGAAGCTTGTATTTACACCTATGAAAGTGGCTGGAATATGAGAGGGGGAATTCAGCGAATGAGAAAGCTACAGAGTGTGATACACAGAATTCACAAAATCTACCCATATCCTTGACTGACCTCTGAATTGCAAATACATGAGGAAAAACTCCTAACTTCACAATAAAAAGAATGACTGAAATCTAAGAGCACTGTGTGGAGTTCTTCAGCTATTAACAAAAGGGGAAAAACAAAACAAAACAGAATTTGGATTTCACCTTGTTTCCTGCTAGAACAAAAAGTTTTTCAAAGAGAAGTGGCATAATCTAAAACCATCAAAATATATTATCCATATTACCCAGTATAGCATCAGAAATCACTGATTTAGCCAAGCATACAGGTACACATCTGTGCTTCAGTATTCCCAGAGACCAAAGCAGGAGGATCACAAGTTCCAAGCCTGTCTTAGCAACTGAGGAAGATTCAGTTTCAAAGAAAGAATAAAGAAAGAAAGAGGGGTGCGGGGAAGAAAGGAAGGAAGAAAGCTATAATGTAGTTAAATGGTAGGGCATCTCTGATTTCAATCCCCAGCACAACAACAAAATAAAAATAAAAAAATACTGATTTTTGAAGATAAACTAATGCCATAGCAAAATTTTACACAACTCTGGTGGAATGGCATTCTAACATAGCCTGTTTAACTACATAAAATGTCACAACATTTCTAAAGATCAGTCTTGCAATTTATTTAAATCAAACAAATAAAGAAAAATCTACATTGAACATATCATTTAAACTTTGGGTTTTCATACAAAGATGTAGTTAGACAAGTAAACAAATATATAAGCAATTGAAAAAGAATACACCAATGTTAAACATAACAACAAAGTATAACATTACCATTTGTTGTGTGCTCTCTGAACATTAAAACATGTTGACAATATTGTTTCATAGCACTGAAAAATTATGAAAAACATTGTTGACGGACACAATAAATGATAGAATGTGAATCTTATTTCCTAGATAAAAAATAACCTGTGGTTTGCATATCTGCACACACTATATTGGAAAAGAAATGTAACCAAGTTATAAATATCTCTGAGTAATTATCATAATATGTACTGGGAGTGTGTTAAACAGAGAATGATTTTAGCCCAAATACGTGTATGCGTGTATAAAAGCATACAAGGTCCTGACATCCTGCATACCTGACTATGTCGTGGTTGAGTCTTCCCTGTGCATAACTGGGAGCTTTGGCACATAGAACCCAGGCTGGGCTTTGGGCCCCATTCACTCGACACACTGGTATTCTGCTGAGCAGAGCTACAAGCTGTTTTCAGTGGCATGAATATTTCTGAATCTTCATGAAGATCCATGTAGTATTTTCTGTTGAAATTTTCATTTTCTAAAAAGCCACCATTGTCACTAACCCAGAACTACTATCAATCATAATTTATTATAATCTTGAGCTTACTTCCAAATATAGATTAAACATTTTTCAACTCTCTGTGAATAATATTTAGGAGGAAAACGTACAAGACAAACTTGGGTACATTTCTTTAGTTTATGACAATTTTTCACTCCGTGGGAAAGACACATTTAAATTGTTTAGGAAGTCAGCTCTTTTATTAAATGACACATTGGACATTCTAGTCCTTAAATTCACATATGATGATAATGATACACACTCTGACTTATATACATAACCCTTGTCATTTTAAAAACTATGAAACAGAAATTAACATTTATTAATCACCAGGCATCTGTCAAGTGTAATGCTGCACACTTCTCATTATGTAACACTATTTCATTCCCACCTCATGAGAAGTGGCAAAGATTTTTCATAGAAGTTGGAAAAAATGGAGTTCAGAAAAGTTTCAGAACTTCAAAATGATGGAAAATAGTAAATAGAAGAACTGATATTTGAACTTTAGGGCCTAAAACCCAAGATCACTGTCTCCAATATGCAATAGCGAATATCCCTGTACATACCAAGACCCTAGAACTTCCATTGGGAGGCAGTACAGCATAATAATCAAGACCTCATAGCCAAGAGACTGCCTTGGTCTGAATGCTAATTTCAACAGTCTGGATATATGGCTTAGTTAAGGAGAGTTTTTAACATCTCTTAGCACTATTGTCTGGGTATAAAAATAGTTTAACTTAAGGTTATTTGGTGGATTAATTTAAATAATTTAATTACTGAAATTCTACTAATAAACATGAGCATAAAACATGATATTTAATAAGTGTTAGCTGAAAATGTTTCAGTTTTTCTTATTATTAGATATTTATTTTCAATAAAAATAATACATTGACATTTTTAAAGAAGATATCATTTCATGATTTGTTTTAAAAGTAGATTTATTTAATATATTTATTGAAATAATTTTCTGTCAATAACTAAGAATACTACAAACTACTACTAAAATTATTCTTCAGAAAGAATGATCTAGGTCTTTCTCATACTTATTTATGTTTTTTAGAGGATGTACAGATTTATTAACTCAGTATAAATTTGGCTAATTCTTAGTTTATTGTAGGAAATTGAAGGAATACCAAGTAGTACTAACATTAATTTAATAAATTTTCTACTTTAGATCTATCTTTAAAAGATAAATGCATGTTACTAAAAGAGATATTTCTAATCATAAATGTAGAAAAATGTTTGGTCACAAATCCAGTTAACACTTCCCAGATAATACTTAAAATAGAAAATAAACATTTGTTACAAAATGCACATTAATAAAAAACTTCTGTTGGCAAATAACTTGGTAGAGATTTTTAATATCCTATGGCACTGAAACATTCATCTTTGCTTTTCAGAATACAATTTTTCATCCTAAAATGAATTTTAGTTTAAAAAATCAAGTTTATTTGATGTTATACAACGTCTTACCTTTCATTAAATAAAGAGAATTTGGCAAACATTTTATGCTTCTTTGTGGAAGAGATATGTAATGATTCTGAATCATTTCAAAATTATTTTACTTCTTTTACAATAATCAAATGCATATGGTTACCATAAAGGAGAACTGAATTATTTTCTGAGTTATGAGAATCATTTTCACTTTCTTCATAGAATTATATAGTTTATATTTTATTTTCCTGAGATAATTTTTGAAGAGTTTTCAATTAGAATGAATTGATTTTTTGTGGAAAAAAATGAGATAGCAATAAAAATGTATAAAGAGTGAAAATTATTATAAAAATTTTCAAATTGGAATAAAGTATAGAGACTGGCTCATTTTTATCCTCAACATTGCCTCAGCCTAAACTTGGTAAGTAATCACTTGGTGTGTTTGCACTACATGCAGAAATTGAGTAAAGACTTTTCACAATTATGATTCCTCAGAATTTGATTGGGGCTGTTTAGAATTGTGCCTCTTACATGGTTCAAAGTCCTTCAATAAACCTTATAAGAAACAAAAGAATCATTTATTTGTATGTTTAATAAGGCATTCATAACCCATCATAAGCCAATACATACATTTCTCAACTTCAGGACTGGAAAAAGCTATTTCTCTGTTCTTCTGTACTAGGTAGTTATGGGGGTATTCAATGAGTAGCAAGTATATCAATTGAAAAGTACTTTTGGATAGTAGTTAGTTTTACAAAACACTAACATTGCGTGCAATTGAAGGTGAGGAATACTTCAGTTGAATTCTGAGATTTGAGAATGAAGAGGATTCTACTACTTGAAGATTCAGGTTAATGTATTCAGGACATAAGGCAAAGCTTCTGCCATAGGAAAAGACAAGAAAGTGTCAGAGTGACAGATTTATGTGGTCAAAACATAGGAACCTAAAATGGATGGAGTTGAAAAATATAATGCTAAGTGAAGTTAGCCAATCCAAAAAAAAAAAAAAAAAAGAAATGCCGAATGTTTTCTGTTTTAAGGATGCTGATTCATAATGGGGTTATGGGTCTGGGGCAAGATTAGATGAACTCTAGATAGGGCAAAATGAAAGGAAGGGAAGGGAGTGGGTATGGGAGTAGAAAAGACAGTGAAATGAAGGGACATCATTACCCTAAGTACATGTATGAAGACACAAATGGCATGACCCTACTTTGTGTACAATCAGAGATATGAAAAATTGTGCTCTATATGTGTAATACGAATTGTAATGCATTCTGCTGTCATGTATAACAAATAAAATTTAAAAATACATAAAAAATATAGAAACCTAGACAAAGGGTTGGCATTCAGGTATTGCACAGCTTGGAGGGTTTGCATTATCGTTTCAGCAGTATATACTTGGTATAATTTTTCATTTGAAAATTGTGTTTCATTTGAAATGGATTATAATTTCAGGGCCGAGGGAGAGGTAATTCCTTTATTTTGGCTCTAAAGTTGAGTAAGGATAGTGACAAACCATAGAGGTTGAAATGGAAACGGAAATGGATGAGGTATGGTTTGGATAGTACTCATTCTGAATTGAATAGCAAACTCTGTGACATCTAGAAGAATCAATTGGGTATCCTATCGTTTGTTTCTGTTCAACTTACTGGATATGTCTATTATTCATTGAAATTGAAAGGAAAGGTTCAGGGGAATTACTGCTCTCTCACTACATACATAGTGTTCTTACCCTCATGTTTTTCATTTCACATATATTTTCTAGCCTACAGAGAGAGATCTCATTTTGACTAGATTATCTCCTGCTCTTTAGATTCCAAGTATTAAGAATTACCTGGGAGATGTTCTATTAAAAACAAAAAGTAATATCTTATAAGAAAATATGGGGGGGAGGTTCTGGCAAAGCTGGCCTTTAATGTTCTCTCTTGAGGTTGAAATAATCATCATGATACATTTAGGGAGATTTTAAGTTTTTCAGATGTTCCCCAGCTACCATTTATAGGCAATGAACATTTGCATTAACAGTTCAACTTTAAAGAGAATAAAGAAAACAACAAATAAATCAAGTAAAGGAAAAATACAAACTTCTCATTTCTTGAATACTTTAATTTAAATCATGTTCAGATTTTTTGTTATCTATTGATGTATGACTAATAATCTCAAAAATTTGGCCCTTAAAATGATGGTCAATAATTTTAAACATAAATCTGCAACTTGTGCAGGTATGTTAGGAATGCTTTTTCTCTACCTGATGTAGCATCAGCTGACACATTGACAGATATTCACTTCCAAAATAGTCTAATCACAAAGTGGGCAACTTGGGGTTGATTGTTTACAGAGAGCTCATTTGTGGGTACCTTTTTATGGGCCTACATTGTGCTTCCTCCCAAATTGGCAGCTGATTTAAATCTGCATGTGTTCCAATGAGGTATGAATGGAACTAGTCAGACTTAAGATTTAGACTTTCAAATATTAAAACACATGTTTACTATTTCATTGGCCAAACAAGATACAGATTCCAGCCCAAATTCATGGGGAAAGTAATTGGATTCTACTACTTGGGAGAAGTTGCAGAGAATTTTGTAGTCATCTTTAATTTAATGCAGTCCATTTCAATAAGTCAACAGCACTGCTAGTAAGCAAATAAATAAACACAATAAAAACAATTGCTTTTCTGATTTCTTGTACTAATATCTGTTAGGGCATTTCCAAAAAATCTTTGCATGAGGGATAATGAGTATGCCTATGATACAATTAAAATTTGAAAAAGAAATCCATATATGTGGATAAGCCATAAGCTCAATTGCAGGTGATTATGACAAACCAAAATTTAAAGTCAAATTTCCATTACAGTGATTCAATGCTGGAAAACAAATTGAAATGCCAAATAATGTTCAGTTGTGTCCTCAGATAACATTTTTCTAATTGCAGTTCTTGTTTTAGAGAACAGCAATTAGAAAATTACATATGCCGCGAAAGGAGGCTCAGAAAAGGCCTTGAGATTCTGGTTTACCATTGTTAATGAAGTCATACAATCTGTCTTTACTTATTAGGATTTTTAAGCTGAGAACAGCTGAAAAGTAAAGCCTATTTAAAATGGAATTATAGAAAGGCAGAAAAGACTTTGATAAATACATTTGAAAGAGTGGTATTTTTTCACCTGTTCATGTGGTGAACATCTGTGGGTTTTTGGCAATTTGTATTTCCACTCTAAAGGAACCTCCTAGTTCAAAGACTCATCCTCCCTTGTATCTATTTCTTTGAAGTGTTCCCTTGGATAGCTGAAACTATGGGTAGCCAAATGATTTTGGCATGTGGGATATAGATTCTTTACAAATTGAGTCTCAGTGTTCAATAATTTATCTTCTGGTCTGTCACTACCTGCTTATACTTTTAACAAAGTTGTTTGTTTGCTTAGCCTTGCAAGTAAGCAGGAATGCCAAGTTCACAGAGAAAACAATAGTAAGTGTAATATAAGAATCTTTACACACCAAGTTTCACATGAAAAGAAATGAAATAAAGGCATTGATTAACTGATGACAATAAGAGATCATAAACAAAAGAGAAGTCATGCACACTGCAAGAAAGTTTTTTAGATAAGCCTAATGAAAGTGGTTGTAGTGTCTAATGATGGAGACTTTCAATAGTGAAAAGCAAGTTGCTCTTTAAAATTTAACTTTAGTTAGGGATGAAGCTCATTGGAAGCCTGGGTTCCATCCCAGAAACTCCAAAATCAAAAGAGAAGCCAAGTTTTAGAATATGGTTAAAATCCCTCTCATTCATATTATGATCATAAACTAAGTTAAATAATGTTCATTGTTGATACATACAAAACTTCTTCCAATAAGTGTTAGATGGGCAAAATTATTACAAACATTTTGAATTATATTAGCTTAATAAATGCAGCCATTTTCACTGACAGAAACATTTAACATTCAGGGTTACAAGGTTTTAGAAAACCTTATGTTCTTCACAATTCTCTAGGATCTGCTAATGAGCATTTATAAACAATTTTAGATTTCCTATACCTCATATTAATAAATATTGGTATGTGATACTGATTCCATACTTATTTATTTATTTTTGCATAAGAAATTTCAAGCGGTCATATTATTGCAATATGTATTTATTGTGTTGCTTTATGCTTTTTTACCAAATTAATAAGGTTATTCCCAAGACTATTTCCTAACTAGTTATATAAAAATTTTCTCTTTCATAGAAAGATCAGGTGAGTTTATGATTGTATTCAGTATATTGATGTATTTTGATTCAAGGCACCATACTGGTTACACATGATTCTAGATGACTCTTTAGTCTTTGAAGAGAAAAGGTAAGGACTTTACATGTCTTATGTTTGAGACAGAAATATATGTCTGTTTAGCATAATTTAATGTTTAGTACTTAAATTCTTAAGAGTATTCCATTTTTACACAAGGTAATTTTTAAATAAATTACTTTACCTTAGTAAAAACTAAGAATAATTTGCACTGCCTCATGACCAATTTTTCTTTTTATTATTTTTTAAAATTGCTTATAGAAACTTATCTTTATTTCTAACTTGAAACTGTTTAAGTTAATAAATTTATTTTAATGTACATTTTAAAATCTTTTCCTCTTCAAAATCATAAAAATAATGATCATAGATATAATAATGATTGCTAACATATGTTGATCAATTACTATATGCATGGTGATGTTCTAAGAATACTACTTTATTAACTGAGTCCCATAAAATTTCTGAAATGTATATATTAATATAACACATTTAATTGGGGGTGGGGGAGGGTATTGTTGAGAATGTAAGATAATTTTTTAAGATCAAACAATTTATATGTTTCAGAGTCAGTATTTGAACACAAAATGTTTAATCTCAACATATATGATTTAAATCTCTTTATTACTTTTAGAGGAGTCTGGCTTCTGGCTAAAATCATGTGAATAATTTTTCATGCCTAACCAGAAGCAATTGCAAAGGATTTTCCTGACAATCCATCAGTGGTGAAAGCTACTCCTTTCCTCAAATACACATACAGTGCATTGTGCTCAGTCAATATATTGCAATCTCTTGAAAGAGTTCCAATTAAAAAAAAAAAAAAAAACTTAGAGGCCTCTGGTCAGTCATGCTCCTAAGTGTGTTTGTGCTACAGGCCCAGATCACTCCATTCCCAGCTCTCTATTTGAAGCCTGGGTCACAAGTATTCTTCAGGAGAGGAGATATTTTTCCACACCCCAACTCCTTGCTCACTTTGTTTTCACATCTAGGTGTTCCTCCTTGCTTCCATGTACTCTGGCTACACATTCCACCTACACAGTACCAGAGTCTTTTGTCAGGACTCCAACAGTAAGACAGTCCCCTTATCTGTGCTGGTATTTCATAGCAGAAAATGGGACTGAGAAAGTTGGCATTTTCTGTTAGATTCTGGCTCATGCATCATAGTAGCTAATTAAAGACTTAGCTTTCATTTTTGGCTTGTAGTTTAATGGGTTTCTCTGACACCCACAACCTTGGCTCTTACAGCTCAGTTGAGCTTGTAACATTGCTTGCCGCAGTCACTACTGTGAGATAGTCAGAGTTGGATTACAGAAAATAACACTCTAACCATAATATGGAGAACTGATTGGAGCAGTATGAGACTAGTGGTCTTTGCTGAAGTCTGAGTGAAACTTGTTATCATAGACTATGTTAGTGGAGTATGATGGAGAAAATGGACATATTATAAACTTATTTAATAAGCTGAATCAACTGACATAGTGATTGGAGATAGGGGAGTGAGGATGAGGGAAAGATCAAGTTTGTTATAAGCTGAATTGTTCCCCCATTTTTTATTATTATTACAGATTTAATGGGGGGGTGGAGAGTATTATTAATACTTCAGAATGTGATTATATTGGGAGATGTGAATTTAACATGGTAACCAAATCGAAATGAGATCATTAGAGTTGTTTCTAAATCAGAATAATCAGTGTCCTAATAAGAGGAAATTTGCCACTTAGGTACAGAATGAAAGCAATATGAAAATACAGGAAGAAGATGGTCAACTACAAACCAAGAACAGAAGTCTCAGATAAAACTAATTCTGCCAATACCATAATCTTGTACTTCTAGCCTTTATAAATGTGAGAAAATAAAATTCTGCTTGTTAAACCACCAATGTGAGAAAATAAAATTCTGCTTGTTAAACCACCTAATCTGTAACATTTTGCTATGGCAGTTCTACAAACTAAACCAAGATGATGTCTATCTTTTTTTTTAACTTAAGAAACAAGATTTTCTTTAGTTGTATGCCCTCATATATGAAAGGAGGAAAAATAACCTGAAGAATGGGTAATAGACATTATGTGGTGCTTTGAGTTCGATATATCCTTCTGCCCGCAAATTAAGAAACCATATAAAAAAGAAGCAAAGATGGCAGAATGAGAAGTGAGGTACACTGTGGCCTTTGGGCCTTATGGCCGCTGGGTCCCAGCAGGCCCAGTCTCAAAGGCCAATTGCACCTGCTGGAGCATGGGATAATTCATACCACACAAGAATAATATTTACCTGACATTTAGGTGCTTTTTTTTTTTTCATCTCAAAACAAAATTCTGAACTCAGAATGTGGGAGGTATTTCCATGTTGTGTTCTAGAGCAGGTAATCCTGTTGCTTTTATCCAGCCACTTTGTCTATTGAAATGTGGACACCTGGGCTGGGGTTGTGGCTCAGTGGTAGATCGATTGCCTAGCATGTGTGAGGCCCTGGGTTGGATCCGCAGCACCACATAAAAATAAATAAAGATATTGTATCCAAATAAAAAATAAATATTAAAAAAAAGAAATGTGGCACCCTTCTCCACATTACCTCCATGGTTGGGAATGGAAAATACTATTTTTCTTTTGTTCCACCTTTCAGATTCAACAAAAAAAAAAGTCTTTAGGATGTAGTGATTTTGCTGACTTCTCCAAAAAGAAAAAAGCAACTTATATGGGTCTTTTGCAGCAGTTTGCTTAATTATCAAGAAATTATTTTGCAAGTTGAAGGCTGATATTTAATTTGAAACAGGTGCTAAGTTCGTAGTATTTGTGAATTCTTTGCCTTTTACTCCAAACAAGAAGACTAAATAAATGGCAAGTATGAATGACTTCAGGGCTTTTAAAAAAAAAATGTTTTCCAGTTTCAGCCACTATTGTGATAATTACATTTGAGACTACAGGAGCAAATTCCAAATATTTGTAATTTGAAAAGAAAGAGATGTTAAAAATCTACATATATTTGTAAACCCTGATTCATTTGTGGCATAGATTTACTGGACAGAAAAAAAAGTCCAGTTTTGTAGTTAACCCTTTGATGTGATAAAGAGGCATAAAACCAAGAGCACACAATTGATTTCATCTAAACAAACCTTCAGGGATTCTAGATAATATATCACAATTGATTTTATATCTAAATAAACCTGAGATTTTTGTACAAATATACATTTATTTGTGTAAACCCACACTTTTGGGTGCAAGGGGGATTTTTTTTTTCTCCTGGAGAAAGAAGCTGATGTTCACTCTTTCTAAAGTCTTGGGACATTTGCCGTTTTTAAATTTTTTCATTCTGTGGAAGAACCAGATTTTGCAGTAGCTAACCCTGTGGATTCATGCTTACGTTTAGTAGTAGAAAGAATGGTATAAACAAAAACATCACAGTTTGAGTACAGTGATGAAACTCTCTATTCACCTCCCTAATATGAGAGGCTGCTGTATTAGTTTTACGCATACTGATTTGTGGAGCCATATAGCACTTAAGACTTAGTTTTCCATGTAGCCAAGACTGGAAGAAAAGTAGCATGACTGGTTTTAGTTATGAAGATGTGGTGGACCTTATAGTATACCCTACCTTCAACTTTAGACATAGAAGAGTTGTAGAAAAAAAAAATGAAAAGCTTTCACATAACTCCTTATAGGTCTTGTATAGCACCATCTTACTTTTTAGGAATTTTACATTACATAGTTTCATTTTTTATAAAATCATAAGTAACTTTTTTCCTTCAACCCAAATGGGTACTTGGATTTATTATTGTAGGTGAGAAGTGTAATATTAAACTGAAAAGTAAATTTCCCCAGTTGGAACTAGACTTTCTCATTAGCAAATGGGTCTTTCTCAGAAGCAATATTCCCAGTCCTGTTGATTGAATCACTATAGATTTAGAAGAAATTCAGGATCTGAAAACTAAGACACATAGTTCCAATAAGAAGTCTGTATTTGTGTTTGATTCATTATAGATTTAGAGGAAATTCAGGATTTGAAAAAAAATCAAGAAATATAGATCTTCCTTTTTTTTTCTTTTAATGATTATCTGATGAACAGACTATAGTAAGAAACCTGTCCTTGCTTTCAAATAAATAGAGGGAAAAAAGGTCGGGGGGAGAAGTGGCTAGAACTATGGCTCAGCGTTAGTGCACTTGCCTGGCATGTGTGAGGCACTGCGTTCGATTCTCAGCACCACAAATAAGTAAATAAAATAAAGGTCTATCAGCAACTAAATAAGCAAATAAAGGAAGAAGAAGAGGAGGAGAAGGAGGAGGAAGAGAAGGAAGAGGAACAGAAGGAGGAATAAGAGAAGGAGGAGGAAGAGAAGGAGGCCATACAGACAATCTATGGGTATCATACTACAAGAGAAGTCTTTTGTAGAGATAACATTTTATGAATTATGAAGTAATATGTCAAATACATTGAAACCCTATAAAAATGTGAAAATTTTCACAAACAAGTACTTAGACATAGCTGTGTAGACTTATTTTGTTATACTACTATTTCTATATAATGCAACTTGGAGCTTCCTACAAAGAATCCAGATAAAACTAATGTCAGTACTTAAAAGACTTTCATGAATGCAGAAAATATAAGGAAGAGTAAATATAATATGCTCAGAACACCAAGTAATATGCTCAGAACACCAAATCAAAATCAATGGAGGTGACCTGTTAAAGAGTTACAAAGAGTTAATCTTCACTTGATTATTCAAATATTCTAAAAGAAAATGCACTAAGCCTTAAAAAGTAAAGGAGTATTTAGTGAGCAAACCATTGAAAATTGATTAGGGTCCAGTCTGTTAATTTCCAGAACCTCTGCAATTCCACTTTTGATATAAAATTCATCACACTTATTGTACAAGAACAGAAGGGATTCAATCAGAGAGGTGAGGATGTCAGCAGAGTGGAACCCATGTCTTCAGGGGCACATGAGTCCAAGTGGTAATTTGTGGCAGCATTGTGAAGACTGGCAAATAGCTACAGAATCCAGAAAACAGGATTTCTACATCTCAGAAGAAGCCATTCTAGAACACCTGACTTTCAGTAGAAATGGATTAAAAGGGAGAATAGGGATTTTTTTTTTTTTTAGAGAGAGAATTTTAATTTGTTTTTTAGTTGTCAGCGGACACAACATCTTTGTTTGTATGTGGTGCTGAGGATCAAACCCGGGCCATACGCATGCCTGGCAAGCGCGCTACCACTTTAGCCACATCCCCAGCCCAAGAATAGGGATTTTTAATGATACTTTCTTTGTCTTTCACATTGGCATCTACAAAAAGAGAAATTCAGATTCAGAGAAACATTTTTTTTTATTCAGAATCCCTTTACAATTTCATAGTGTGTATGAATTTAATCCAGCACTTGTCTATCCTCCATTGGTTTGAAAAAAATAAACAGTTGTCTTTTAATAACTCTGTACTCAAATTTATTTTTCAATGTAAATGACCCAGATTCAATTGTTTCTGAAGATTTTAATTACTTTTTCTTATTGTGATAATGACAGAATTTTGAGGTAAAGATATACTTTTCTTTGGACACAACTAAAAGATATAACTTCAAGAATCAGAACATAAAAATCATCAAAATTTCACTAAGATTTTTACTTTCCTAAAGGCTATGGAAAACATCATGCATTTCTGTTTACTTTTTTGAACATATAAAATAGACTATTGTGAACCATGATGTGGAAAAACACACTCAGCAATGGTAAAGCCTTTTCAGAATTAGCCTCTCCAAAAGTCTACAACTTTTCAAGTTGTTGGAGTGCTGCTTAAAAATATCAAACTGCAAAGATGCACTTCCAGAAATTATAAGTAATTTGTGCATCAAACAATATGTACAATAGTACTATACAGTAAATTGGACCAGCTGCCTATGCCTACCATTACAGCTGGTTGCAAAGTATGTAATTTATGTTTTCTGCAGTAGAAAGTGGGAAGGTTTTTTTAAAACTGCGTTCATGCTTTTATAAAGAGCCTTTTCCTGTTTTATTTTTTAACCATTGCAAGCTCAAAAGAAGTGGTATTTTCCATTATGTTTAATGTTAATCCATTTCTATTATAGTTGAAGGGTCTATCAAAATACATTATCTATGACCATCCTTAGAAGTAGATGATCTAGACATGTTTACCACCATGCTTTTCTTGAATTATGAGTTCATTTTTATGTTTCAAAAAGGAATTGGAAGTGACTAATAAAAGAATACTTTATTGCAAATAATTGAGTCTTAAAATTCAGCAAATTATATGTATTACTCTCAAAAGTCAAAGAAACAATGTTTTCTATTGATGATCTCTGAACAAGCTTCAGAATGGCACTGTTGTAATTTATTTTGATATTTCTTAGAGTTATACATTTTTAGTTGATATCAAACAATATGAAATATATTTATGTAGTAAGCACCAACTTTGTGTGTATAATGAAATGGTAAATAATGTTGAAACAGAATAATATGAAGAACAACTGTTTAAATAAACTGATAAATTTATTTTATGGTAAAATAAGTTATATATCACTAATATGCATTGTAAATATGATTTGAAAGCAAAAGAATCATGCCATGCTTTGAATATTTCTCTCTTCCTAAATTAATATTTGAATTCATCCCCTCTAAAATTCAGACCTTGAAACTTAATGGCCAGTGTGCTGATATTGACAGGTGGGTGTTTAAGAGGTGATTAGCCCACATGGGCACCTTCCTTCTAACTGTGATGATAGTCCTTACAAAAGAGACTTTGCATAGTATTCTACTTGTTCTAAATTTGTCTGCCTTCTGTCTTCCTCCTCCCCTCCAAAAATGTAGTATCAATGTGACATTTTAGAAGTCAAGAGAAGCCCTAACCAGACAATTAAACCTGTAGATTCCTTGATCTTGCACGTGAGCCTAAAACTATCCTTACTTTTTGTAAGTGTACAATAATATCTTCAGCATTTAATGAATAAAACAGATGTGATGAAAGATCTAATCTTCCTCTTACCGTTTTCACCAGCTCTACAGGAAGTGGTTGGAAGGCATATGTTTGGTTATTTTATTTTCTTATATTTAAGACTTTCTCTCTCTCTTTTTTTTTTTTTTTTTTTGTTACTAGGGCTTGAATCCAGGGGTGCTCAACCACTGAGCCACATCCCCAGACATTTTTTTATATATTTTATTTACAGACAGAGTTTCACTGAGTTTTTTAGGGCCTTGCTAAGTTGCTGAGGCTGGCTTTGAACTTGCAATTCTCCTGCCTGAGCCTCCCAAGCCACTGGGATTACAGGTGTGTCCCATCGTGCCCAACAAGACTTATTTTTTTGATATTTAAAATAGCCACCTGTTTTGGAAAGTGTTGTTTCAAATTTTTTGAATAATTCTACATTTTGGCATTGATTATTGTATTCAATTTAACAGTATCATTAAAATGTCCATTAATAGCTAGTGGAAATATAAATGGCTTATGAAAACTTACTGATGATTCTACATTTTTAATGGTAAATTAATATAAAAATTTTTAATTAAATTCTAGGGCTAGGGGTATAAATATAAATATAGATTTAATCCAACAGTATTTAAATAACTATGAACAAATCAGTCTTAAATAAATTACATCCTACAGTTAATGAAGATTCAAGTGACATGACTTATGGGTCATTTATATAACAGAAAAATGATTAATTGTGCCCTATCTGACTCCAGTATAAATTTTTAATGTTAATATGTATCTCTTGAAAGTAAAATCCAAGTATGTACAGTTGTACCATATGTAGATATTTCAATCAACAATCCACTGCGGATACCATGGTGGTCCCTCCATAATGGAGCTGAAGAAGTGCTGACACTAGTGATTTCTTGGCCACTGCAACCTCATAGCCATCATAACTTTGTAATGCTATAGATTTTTACGAATGTTTGTGGGGATGCCAGTGTAAACATACCTAATTTATTGTCAATTGTATCAAACTATATTTAGCATGCAGAATTGCATGTAGTTCACATTATCTGATATTGATAATAAACGATGGTTGCTGATTTGTATATTTATTATACTATATTGTTTATTTTTAATTTAGGGAGTATTCCTGATAAAGGAAAATTTTACTATTTTAAACACTGTGCTGTGTTACACTGGTAGCAGCCTCGTGCATCTCCTGTTTATTACACCTCTTGATTGCATCAGTTTCTCCTGTCCTTGATTTAATCTGGTGTTTTTTTGATCACCCTTAAGCATAGAAAACACACTGCTAATGTTGCCATTAAGAGGCTGCACTGAGTGATTGACCTGAAAATGAAATGAAAAATGATTAGGGACTACGAAGGTGGAAAATCAGTGGTGGTTATTGCTTGCCAGTCAGGCATGTCCCATTTCACCATAACTATGGTCTTGAAGAGTAAGAGCAAAGTGACAGAAGCTGTTAACAGATCTGATTCATCAAAATAAACAAGATGAAGAAACATTAGAGACAGACCTGTATCAGATACAGGAAAACTTCCAAGACCTGGATTGAAGAACAGATATAGAAGCATATCCCCCTCACTACCATGATGATCATGACCAAAGAAAAAGTTTGCTTATTATTTTCAAAGAAATGGCTGGAGCAACTATGGTATTGGAATTACTTAGAGCCTTGTGTGGTTTAAACCTTTCCAGTATCATTATTTCTCACAATGTGAAAGTAAGTTGTCAAACTATGATTGCTAATATGAAGGCACCTGAAGAATTTTGGGGAATCCCTGTTAAATAGTCTGTGGATGAAAATTACTTGCTAGAACAAATATTCAACATGGATAAAACCTCCCTATTTGGAAACTGATGCCTGAAAGGACTTTAATCCATAAGGAGACCGAGTCTATGTCAGAATCTCAGCCTTGGGGTCAAAATAATAATCTTGCTTGGGGGGAAAATAGTGCAGGTTACAAATTTGAACTCTTTGTCATCTGACATGGTGAGAACCCCAGGCCATGAAGCGTGTAAATAAATGCACACTGCCAGCATACTACAGGAACAGGAAGATGTCATGGATACCCCAACTCCTCTTCCTCCGGAATTAATATGCCAGCAAATTGTGAAAGAGCTATTGGATACTAACATACTTCTAAGATTTTGTTTATTACTGCAAATGTGCAACATTTCTTTCTTGATGACCTTCATCCTAATATCAAAATGGTATTTCTCCCTCTATACATCACTTTTTAATATAAATAATGGATTAATAGCAGTTTTTAAGGCCTGCTACCTCAGGAGGACTTTGGACTGTTGCAACTGAGAAAAACACTAACTCAGTAAGAGAAGGAGTATAATATTTATGCCTTCATCAAGAACCTTGGTTGGGCTTAAGGTTCACAAAGAGTACATAAATGGCATTTAGAAGAAGGCATACAGGAAGCTTATTCATGAATTCAAAGGATTTGCCAAGGATGAGAAGATTGCAAAAATCAACAAGGCTGTGGTTGATTGAGATGGCTAATTAACCTGAGTGTGGATGGGGATGAGTGTAACAGGTTTCTAATGAAATGATGAATGAGTAGTTGTTAGAACTGGAAAAGGAAACAATAGCTGAAGAGACAAGAAAAATGAAAACTGTTGAACTCCCAAGAAAATTTGCAGTGAAGGGTTCAAAAGAAGCTGTTGTGTACTTAAAGTAACTTCTTAAAAAGTAAAAACACAGCATCCCTCCGGTAACTGAAGGTGTTCATTAATAGAGAGGAATACTCATAGTGCATTATCTGCTCATATGCAAATTCATAATAATAATAAAAAAAGCAAACCACCACAGATAGATTTCTGAGAAGAGTGACATGTCCACAAGAAGACCTTCAGGCAAGCGCTTCAGGAAAAGTTCTAGAAGTCTCTGATATCATAGAAGATGACAGCCACATGCATATTATTGCACCTGAAAAATCTTCCGGTGGGATAAGACACAAAGCTGGAAGATCATAATTTTTGGTAGATCCTTCCTTTGGGTAATTCTAGGCTAATGTGTTTGCTTGTGTTTTGTTTTTAACCAACCACAAAAAAGTGAAGTAGTAAAAAATATGTGTTTGTGTCTTGAGGTGTTTGATTACCAAAGAATCAAAACATTTTTTTCTGTTCATGAGGTAAAAAAACAGATTTATAAGCTAAGTTCATTGATTATTGAAGAAAGAAAAATATAAACACAGTACAACCTAAGTTTGCAGTGCTAAGTCTTGAATGGTATGTGGTATTTCCCTCAGCTTTCACATTCACTCACCACTTGTTCCCTGACTCACCCAGAGCAACTGCCAGTCGGTCCTGCAAGCTCCTATCATGGTAAATGTTCTAAACAGGTGTACATTTCTTTTCATTTACCATATTTTACTATATTTTTGATATTTAAATGTGTTTAAATTGTCAAATAATTACCACTATGTAACAATTGCCTAAGTACTCACAGTGACAGGCTGAACAGGTTTGTCACTTAAGACTATTGGGTTATGGCATATAAGAGAGGAGAGTAAGAGAAAATGCCACTTCTTAGTACACTCTATATTAGTATGCTCTATTGATGTTTGAACAACAACAAAATAGTCTAATGATACATTTCTATGAATACATATTATTAAGCAGTGAATGACCACAGTTAAATATCAAATAATATTGCATAGGACCAAGCAAAATGGTGCAAGCTTGTAATCCCTGTGACTCAAGGTTTAGGCAGGAGGATAACAAGATTGAGGCCAAACCCAGGAATGTAGTGAGGCCCTCAGCAACTTAAGGAGACCCTGACTCAAAATTTAAAAATAAATAAATAAATAAATAAAAGGGGCTGGAAATGTAGCTCAGTGGTAAAGCACCCAGGAGTTCACACTTTAAAAAAAAATTGTATTGGAATATTTCCAAGGTTTTTGTTGTTGTTTTCTTACTCATCTTACTCATCCAGCTTTACTGATTAGCCGTTGATAATGAGAAAAACATTTTCAATGATTATCCCTAGTGTCTATGATAAAATTAACCTAATAAAAGGATATGTTCAGGGCACACAAACTCAAATAATATGCTCTGAATGTCTTGGAGTGGGTGTGAAATTCCAAGTTTACTGTGGAATAAATTTTAAAAAATATATTAATTAGGGAAAATGTAAGGGAAGGGGGTGATTCTTCAGAGAAGCTACTTCCTGTAAGGATTTTCTCCATTCCTTGATCACCTACCTGTTAAGATAGGTGGGGGAGGAGTCATTTTGGTAAGACTAAGTTGGGAGAGGAAACCCTGGGCAGGGATCAGAAGAGGGAACAAAAATACTCACTTATAGTATATCCTTGAAAAATTCTATTAGGTCACATTTTGAACAATAGCTTTACATACTTGTACATTTTATGAAAATTCTATATTTATCTGTATCTACCCAGGTAAATTTTATTAGTTATGAATACTATTTGAAATAAAAATCTAATTATTAAATAGGATCTCAGAAATATATTGATTTACTTAAAATAGGTTTATGACCTCACTTAAAACTTTCAGAAATGTATATATAACTTAAGTAATAGAAAAGAAAGTGAATTTTTTTTTTTTACATTTTATCTCTTCAAATTCCTCTTCTTTAGGTCTAACTTCATTTGTTAGACTAACGGAGTTATTGTCTTTGAATCTGTTGTCTCATCAATAATGTGAGGATAATATCAACTTTCCATCTCAACTGGTGATATTGAAGATGATAGCTCTGATGAGCTGAGCTCAGACCTGTTTGTTACACTGTGCATGCTACTGTTAAAATCCCTCTGATGGTTTTTCACATTCTGCTGCTCTGTGTAAGTAAATGAAAGGATGATTGACTCTTTAAAGAATAGAGTAGAATATGATTCCTTTCAATCAGAAAATGCGTAAATAAAGGATGTTTTTTGTTGTCAGCTTGAATAAGGATAACCTGCATTATGGAGCTAACAGATCATGGATTTGGAATCAGACAGATGTGGTTCAAATCTTAGCAGTGATATATCAGCTATTAGTTGTCCCAGCTGTAGGACTTATTTCACTTGCCTGAGAGTCACCATAATCTTCCCTCAAAAGTGAAAATTAAACCTCCTATTTAAAATGCCTGTGAGGATTATAAGTGCCACAAGGATGTATCAGAGTAAAGATATTATAGCATAATTGTTCTTTTGGAGGGACAGTAGGGCTTTTTAATTATTCTCAAGTTTGTTTTTTTTTTCTTACTTTGACCTTACTTGAAGAAAGGTCTTTGCTACTCTCTCCTACTAGTTTCTGTGGGCCACCTCTTTGAAATATCCCCATCTGTGCTAAATTACCATGACCTGCTCTTTCCTTTTCTTTGTTTACATATGCATTATTTTCATAGTTCCTTAGGAAACTTTCCCTTTCTCTAAGCTCTACATGTTCTTCCTTGGTGACCTCATAGACAGTGTGCTCTGAATGGGAAAAGAGTACAGCATCTAAAATAATATGGAAACTCTATCCTAACTTAGTCCTGAATTTCAGATTCATATAAATGACTGTTGGATTGGAACTGGAGACAGACTAACAAGGTTCCCAATAAAGCAAGCACTTGTTCCAGCTGGGGCAGTGCTGTCCATTGCAGAGACACCTAACCTTAGAGTATGCGCTGATGGAGGCAACCTGTATCTAATGCAGGGCTGAGGTAAGGCTACATAGGCCTGGCCATTGTCCCCCAATGTTAGAAAACTCTAAAGGACTTTTAAACTTCCCACCTTTTGGTGTCTTCTTATACATGTTAGTCCAGTGTTGTTCAACTTTTTATTCAATTTTACTCTCTTCTTCTCCTTTTAACATTTGTTAATTGCAAGCTTACACCAAACTGTATATTCCGCACACTAATTCAACTTGAAATATACTTCTGGAAGGGTGCAACTTGTTAAAAAAGTTCTCAGACATCTCATCAATATTTCTGAAACTTGAACGTTTTCCACAAACTAATTCTTCCTCTGGGTTAATTTTCTTTAACCGTCTCCTAAATATAAGATTCTTATTTTTATTTCTACAATAGAATTTTATTTAAAAAATACACATTTACATTCAGTTGAATAAATTCTCTATGTATGTATGTATGTATATATATATAATAACATGTATATATACATGATTGTATTACGTGTATATATGCATGTGTATGTGTGTGTGTATTATATATATATATATATTTCTAATACACACACATATCTCTCTAAAATATATATATATATATATATATATATATATATATTTCCCCTATTATATATATATATTAAAATATATATATATATTTATATTTTAGAAAGAGAGATATTCCAGAACACCAAGTGAGATATCCCCAAGGGTGGTATCTTGCAGAACTGTAATACTTAATCACAAATAGAATATTGACAGTGGTACAGTCAATAAATAGAACATTTCCATCACCAAAAAGATCCTTCCTGTCTCTGTTTTATAGTCACAAATATTATTTCCATTTTGCCATGTCCTTTTTAAATGCTAGAAATAATTAATTTGTTTTCCCTTCCTAAATTTTTTCATTTCCAAAATGTTATGTAAATGGAGTCATTCACTATGTAACCTTTGTGTTTCAGATTTTTTCAGAGTAACTGAATATGCATTCAAATCAATAATATATTTATGTTTAATTAATGAGTAGCATTCTATGGTACCATTGTGTAGTATTCCATGTTTTGTTTAACAATTCACTTATTGAAAGACATCTGGGCTATTTGGGGCTATTATGGTTAAAAATGATATAAAATTATTGTGTATAGATTATTGTTGAGCATAAGTCTTCCTTTCTTTGTTTAAATAACTAAGAGTGAATACCTGATCAAGTACTCTTTGCATGCTAAACTATCAAAAGTTTTCTATAGGGGGCATCACTTTATGTTCTTAGCAGCAGAGTGTGATCTATTTTTTTTTTCAAATCACTGTCAGTGTTTAGATTGTTGCTACTTCTTTTTATTAACTTTTGTGATTCTTACAGGTATGTTGGGATAGGCTATCAAGGTTTTAATTTTCATTTTCCTAAGTGGTAATGATATTGAATGCTTTCATATTTGCCATTCGTTTATCTTCTCCAGAGATATATCTCTTTAGTCATTTTATCATGTTTAAATTAATTAGTTGCTTTTTTCTCTTGCAATTTAAGAATTCTTTAAATATTGTACATACTAGTTTCTTGGTATGTAATTTAAAAATATTTATTTCATTCTTTTGTTTCTCTTTTCATCTACTGGATAGGGTCAAACAGAAAGAAATACTTTTAATTTTGATGAAGTCAAATTTGTCTATTGTATCCTTATATGGATCATGGTTTCAGTGTGAAGTCTAAGAACATTTGACTAGTTCTAAATCTAGGAGACTTTCTCTTCTGTATTACTTAAAGTATCACTCTCTTATATTGTATATTGATTTCCATGATACATTTTTAGTTAATTTTTGTATAAAGTATGAATTTAGGTCAGATTCCTTATTTTTGCCTATCAATGTTCTGTTATTTCAACATAAAGTGTTGAAAAGACTATCTTTCCATCATTTTTTAAATTTGTTTTACTTAGTTCCATATGACAGTACAATGATCTTGACATATCATGCATTTGAATCAGATGGGATATAATTTCTCATTTTTCTGAGTATACAGGTTGCAGAATCACATTAGTCATGCAGTCCCATATATACACACAGTAATAATAATGTCTGTTTCTTTCCATCATTTAATTACTTTTGCACCTTGGTCAAAAAAATCAATTTGGTATATTTACAAGGGCCTATTTTTTAATTTGATTTTACTGATCTATGTGTATATCCCTCCAGCAATACTATATAGTATTGATTACTGATTACTGAAGTTACCTATTGACTTTAAATAAAGTGATTTCTCACACTTAATTTTTATTTTTCAAAAAATTTAGTTATTATAGTTTCTTTGTCTTTTTCTATAAATCTTAGGATAATATTGACTATAACTATAACAACTGAGCTAAATTTTAATGGGAATACTATTGATGTTATATATCAATTTGGGGACATATTTGCTACATTTATTTTTTTTTCAGTCTATGAACATGGTATTTCTCCCAGCTTTTGCCTGCCACTCCTCCAGGATACTGTGTAATTGGCAGTGTAGGAGTAGTACAAATGCTTTTTAAGATTTTCATCTATTTCATATTTTAGGAGATACTATAAACAATATTATGAACATTATTATTGTTTTTGTGTCCAATGTTCATTGCTAATATAGAAAAACAAAATTGAATTTTCATATGTATCATATATTCCTCAGAACATTAATTATTTCTGACTTATTTTTCTATTCGTAGATTCCTTAGGATTTCCTCAAAGATAATTTTATCATTTGCAAATAAAGAATAGTTTTCCCTTTGGATCTGTACTAGCTAGAAATTCTGGCACCATATTGAATTTTTCATGCAAAACTTTGCACAAAAATGTTCATATCAACTTTATTCCTAATGACTTATTGTTATTTACATATAATACACTGGGATTTTAGCTGTACTTATTGGAAAAAATAGGGGAAAAACATTTACTTTATCTACCTGAAAGTGAAAATAACTTCACTTATTTTGAATTATGCTTTTCATGTTTACTCACACAATTAGTAGTTATTACCTTTAAATTCTTACAAGTATTTTAATTTACATCTTTTTTCTTCTTTATTTTCTCACTATTGTGTCAGATCAAGCTTCAACTTCTGAGTAATGGCAAATGCTTGCTCACTAACATTTCAAACTAGAATCTGCTCTAATGTAATGTATCCTCTATGCTACTTCTAGAGTTATTTTTCTAAACAATAGAGTAATTTCACTTATATGATTGTTTTGAACCATCCTATATACTTATGTTTACATTCACTCTATCCACAAATTATTTTTCAGTAGTAGCACCCAACACTCCTTACCAACTAAATCTGACCTCTGAAGTTGAGTATATTCTGCTTTTAAGCAAACCTTCACTTTTGTCAATATTTTGCTTCATTTTTCCTTCCTGCTATCCTTTTGCATCTTTTCAAAATGTTGAGGTAAATTTCAAAGTCATCTCCAAATCAAAAAATTTATTATTTTTTATGACTATTACAACAGTACTAACATCTGATGACTTTTAGGAAGGGAATGTACACCTATTTCCCTCATGAAATTATAAACACTTGATGGAAGGGAATCTCTCAAGGCCCATTTCTATGATTTGGGGGTTTACTTTGTTAGTGATTCAGAAAAATATTCAATAAATATTTAAGGCACTTTGGTGGTTAATGTACCATTAACATCATCAGGTTGCATCAGACTCCCAAAGTCTGTTTTCCAAAGCATTATTAACTACTTAAAGTATTATCACCATTTTAAAACCTGGTTAATATCTACCTATTTTGTTCTATGATAGTATACTCCACATATTATTTTCATAATTTAGAAAATATCTATGTTCTTCTGGGTTAATTTCACAAGATAACTAAAACTTACTATAAATATAATATTTTAAATGCAGACTTTGACAGGAATTATTGATCATGATAGCTGACTAGGAATTTACAATTATGAATTTATAGTAACAGATCAGAACTTTATATGGGACAACTAGGAACCAGTGTCAATGCATTATTTTCTCCCTAGTGTCTGTGTAAAGATGAAGATTATAAACTATTCTCCAACATTTGTTTTTCTCCTATTCCCATACATAAAATAAACTATGGATGGAGTTTGGTTTTTCAAAGCTAAACCAAGAAGCATTTCTAAATTCAAAAATTTGTACCTTTTTCAAGTAAAAAGTATCCTTTTAAAGATGCATCTGCAATATGTGCATTTTTAACCTGTTTAATACCAACAAATGGGCCTTACGTGAATAAAAATGCCCTATTGAATTTTGATTGTGGGTTACATATTGCCATATACAAGTTTTCCTTCCAGCTATAGTATTCTATCCCTTACTTTTTAATTGTTCATTCATTTAGATTAGATCAGACTCTTATAGTAATCTTTCTTGATAAAACATATCTGACAAATTCTTTTCAGATTTTGGATAATATTGGATTTTTAGACCATTTAATGCAGAATTAAGCCTACAATTTTCCTTAACAGTGCTTTTACTGTTATTTAATCATTTACTTAAATGCTTAATCATATTATTTTAACTTCCTTCCTATATTTTTTCTTTTTCTCCCAGTTGTAGTTTTCTGAAATTCTATTGTATGCAGTAGATTAAAAATATATGGTTATAAAATTATCTGAATGATATATATACTGATAAAACTGTAAATGGTCAATATAACCCAAAGGTTAAGTTTCAAGAGACTCCAAACAGACTTTTACTTTTTAAAATTTTAATCTTTAGACTATTTACTAAAAAACTATCTGGAGCATGCTATTACAAAGAATGTTCATTTGGTCAGGTTATATGATGGGGAATATCTGAGTTCTTTGATCAGATGGTCTCCATTCAAATGTTCCCTATGCCATTCTTATTATCATTATGGCTGTGAATATATTATTTAAATTTTCTAATACATTTTGATAACAAAAATAGTAAAATTACTTTATTATAATAATTAAAATGATATTGTACATTGTTGTGTTAAAGTAAACAGATGCTTATGAATATCAATTTTTGGTAAAGGCCTTTTGCTTTCATGAAATGTATCTTTTTTGTACCTCAATGTTATTAGAATTAGAAAAAAAAATAATGTATGAAAAGCACTTGCTATACCCTTGCATCATAGTAAAAATGATAAATGTAATAATATATTTATTAATAATGTATCTCCAAAGTTGATTTTTTTCTACTCAAAAATTATTATGTATTATAGATTATAATTATTAGGGAGAGTATTAGTTGTTACTTCAGATATTAATGTTATTACCACTAATATAGCAAAACAGGGTTAAAACAACTAAAATATTTGAATATAGGTTAAAAAAAACCTTAGTTTTTAGCCTTTTTCTATAAAATAACAAATACTATATTATAAATAATTCTAAAAATGTGCAATATTAACATAATGCAGTCATGTATTTTAACTGCTGAATTTCTCTATGTTCATTTACAACAATATTTTGATTATATTTCTAGAGCTCACATCCAAGTTTGCCAAATCCTCATACTATGGAAGTCTGTTACACTCACTGTAAAACTATTCTCCTAGACTATTTCAAATTATTGATGCTATCTCAATGCTGTGCTGAAAATTAGTCTGATTTTCTTTGATCAAACTTCAGTAAACATTCTGAGCTTCTGTTGAATGTATCTCACTGGCCGGGTTTGTCTCATGGGCATAGTTTTAGTTAGAGGGCAAGCCTTCCGGAAAAAGCTTTGAAAGAGCCTTTAAAGAACAAATTGTCTTTTTGCCTTGGCAGCAGTTGCTTATCTTTGGTCTAATCCTAAAGAAATTGATACTCATATATTTCTGAAGATTGTGTTAAAATTTACATCATTGCTACTGTAGCTTAATCTTATTGTTTGTCATCCCTCTGGGTTAGTATGGGTCCCAAGGGACTTCAGAAAATTGAAATAGTGAAATAATACCAATTCAAAAATGATTGCTATTATATAGCATTAATCTGTGGAGTTCAAACTCATTAATTTAGATTAACTCCCTCTGAGAGAGCAGGAAACATATAGGACAGTGTCACTAAAAGAAGGGTCAGATTGGGAAAAAAAAAATTAAAGTGATATTAGAGAAACTCCAAGGTTACATAATGATTCAAATGGGAGTTGGATATTTTTGCTAAATGTCTGTTATGCTTAACAGGGAAGAGTGACCCATCTCAAAACTAAGTTCAATTGCTTGGGTTTAGGATGCCTTACTAACTCAGGATGAATACACCAAAAATTAAGCACATTAAAGAAACATTTTAATTTTCCCATTCATCATGAATTCTTCAGTTATAACCAATAGAGTTGGTTCCAATAATGCAGCAATTCTTGTGTGATTTTTATCCCCTTTATACTTTCTTCAGTTGTAATTCTTTGGAGATTTAGAAACCCAGGTACTGAGGATGGATGGCATTTGTCACTGTAACAGCTGTGACCATTTGGATGGCAGGAAAGACATTTTTAAAGCATGAGCAGCTCTAACTTGGCAGGTGAGTCCTCAGTGACAGTGATGAAGCCTTGCAGCATTTTGAGATATTAACAAGAACATCTCTGCCTGTAGTGTTTTATAGGAACATCCCATGACACTGCAGGGAAGCAGAGATGTTTGTGAAATCTAAAAACAAAGCTGATGTCAAATTCCATAGCCACAGCACTGAGAACATAAACAGAGTTCTTATGAATTAATTAATTTGATTAATTAAATTTAACTATGTTGTTGGGGAATTTTTGTTCAACATAAATGAGCGTTAGTTTAATGCCTCATGCCTAAGTTTACAGAGAAAACCAAACTGTTTTGAATAAAAGAGGAATGAGGGATTTTAAGGGTTTTGGAGATTGAGATACAGGCATTTAATGGAGACTCATTCAGAGACTTAAAGCCCCATTGGTAACAATCTCAAGACAAGATGTTAAAATGAAGGTCTACAGTGAGATTTTTATAGGGGGAGGGGGTTCCTTTGTTGTATTTCTCATGCAAAATTTCTCGAAAAACACAGAAAAAATAGTAAATATTTTTACGACTTATGATTTCTTTGAAAATTAGAAGAAAATTTGAATGTTGTGTCTAGTAGGGTATATTATGATACCCAAAGATCTGGGCATGGTGGCACATAGGTACCACCTACCTCAGGAGACTGAGGCAGGAGAATCACAAATTCCAGACCAGCCTGGGGTGCTTATTGAGAATCATGACTTGAAAAGAAACATAAAAATGACTGAGTGAAGCTTAAATGTAGCATGATTCCTAGTATTCAAGGTCTTTGCGTCAATCCCCAGGACCAAGAACCAACCAATGGACCAAATGAACAAAAAGACCCAAGTGTGAAAGAGGTATATTGGAGGTATATATTTATATTTTAGGAAGTTTCAAGAAATATCAAGGCAGTATAAAGGAGATACTTTATGCTATATTAATATCTTTCACCTGTACAATTAAGTTTTCTGATTTAATTTCTAAATACAGAATAAATACACTTGATATATTATTAAATTTTTTCTTTAATAATTGTAAAAAAGCCTGAAAGTGTTTTTTTTACTTACACTTAATATTCTTAATAGTAGACTTGAAAATGTTCTAAGAAATGTAGTATTTTTATGTTTTTAAAACATACTGATACACAGTTGTACTTAAGGAGGCTAAAAAAGTAAAATTCATTTTACATGGCTAGGCTAAAGAGCTTTAATGTCTTGACAAATTTACCTAAGTGATAACAATAGAAAATGAAAGTATCAATGAATATTGGGTCAATGAATATTGGGTCAATGAATATTGATGTGTGTGTGTGTGTGTGTGTGTGAGAGAGAGAGAGAGAGAGAGAGAGAGAGAGAGAGAGGAGAAAGATAGAGAAAGGGAGAGAGAGCATGAGAAAGAGAGGGAAACTTATAAGTGTTTACTAATTATAGTTCTTTATTTAAATTTGCGATCACACTTCATGTTACTACTTATATTAATATCATTGGTGACTTAAAATTGAGGTGCCTTGTTTTAAAGTATTTATTTCTTTAAAACAATATTTAGTAGTGACTATTAAAATTAATTGCTGGACTCTAGAGCAAATATTGTAAATATGGGACTTCTGTTTCTGTCTTGCACCTAGATAATTTGAGAGAAGGCAATTAATGGTGAAAAAGATAAATATACATGTCTGTATCTATAATATCAATGTTTTTCCAGTTTAATGTTAATGAGATGAAGAGAGTAAAGAGAAGCACATTTAAGATTGGAAGACCAACTCTTTTGACAAGTGCATGGATTTCAAGGGGAATACATCTTATTCAAACTCTCTGTTGGTGGCTGCCAGACAGCTGTGCTTTCTGTCCTCTATGTAGAATTTAGACAAGATTCCCCAGCTGGCTATTAATTAGCTGGTAAGATGTCATTTTTCATCATTTTTATGGGGCTTTGTCTACTTTCTACCTTATAGCTTTCTTATTCCTGGATTTATTTGCATCCTTGTAATTGAGAAAAGAGTTTAAAAGTTGAGCTCTAGGAAAAAAAAAAAGTGTGTTCAATTTCAGTTTGACAATATAGTCCTGATTTTGTGTCTCAAAATACCCTATTTTTCCATTTTTTAAATGTAAGAATAACTTTTGTTATAAGTAGGTAATTTAGCTGAGGTGTGAAAAAGTAAAAAGACATTAAATGATGATAGTTTAATGATTAAAGAGCTTTCAAGGCTTTTTACGCCATGCTAATCTTCTAAATCTGTAGCTCTAAGACAAGACTTTCTGTTACAACTGGGTAGGACTCCTGCCTTTTTTCCTTTCTTTAACCAAAGATGGTGCACCTGGATCCATTTTTATAAAAAGCTTCTTAGTAATCTATGAAGAAATATTTTGTAAATTAAAGCAAAGCTGGAAATCACAGTACTTAGGTAAATAGGCTTTTTTTTTTTTTTTAAGAAAAAGAAAAAAGAAGGTTAAAAAAGGAGAACAGGGGACTCTTGTCTCAAAGGCTGTGATTTTGCCCGTCATATAATGGCATGCTTTTATTTATTTATTTATTTATTTGTTTGTTTGTTTATTTATTTATTTATTTATTTATTTTCATTTTTAAAAATTTTTCCCCATAATTTTTTTATTTGTTTTAATTAGTTACACATGACAGTACAATGATGTTGACATATCATACATTTGAATCAGATGGGGTATAATTTCTCAATTTTCTGAGTGTACTGGTTGCAGAACAGCATGCTTTTAAAGAAGTGATTCAACGCTACATTCCACATGTTCTCAGTTGGAGTTGTAATCCACTTGTTAATCTGGGAGATAGTCATTTCTGAGTTCTTCTGGTACCATCCCCCAAAGACTGGATAACTTCATTCCTATAATGGGCATGTTCTCAAAGGCAGATACTTCTGCCTAAAATGGAGAAGAAAGGTAATCTTTTTTTCCCCTCAGATTAAGGTAGGGGAGAGATTATAGAAGAGCAGGGAAAGAGGAAGAACTCACATTCTTGAAGAGAAAGAAACATGTCCATTTAAAAAATAAGTTGCAGTGTCAGAACAGCAAGGGCTATTCAAAGCATAAAGTAGGCCACTGTTACTTTTCTCTACTGTCAAATTCTATGTTTCATTTCTATGGAAAAATGGGCGGATGATATCTCCAAGCTGTTTCCTGTTGAAAGAGGGTGAGGTTGTGGGAAGTAACCCAAAGCCCTTGTTCTCTATCAGGTGTGATGTGGACAGATAAGTGTATGCAGAATCAGAGGTCCTCAGTGGCAGATGGCAGGTGACTGACTGGACAAGGAATACTAGGGCAGGGATCAGGCTAAAAGAACAATAAACAAGACAGCAAAGCATTATTATTATTTTTTTTGTAAACATTTAGCCAAAAAGCAATTAATATTTAAGCCAGTCTCTGAAAACCATGAAGACAGTAACTCATAATTATATTAGTGAAAACTAGATTGAATTTATTTATATAGGAAATTAGAAAGATTTGTAAGTCTATAAGATCAGGCTCAAATTAGTTCAGGACAAACTTGCTACTATCAATTCCTTTGTGATCATTATTATTAGGTCCTCCTACACAAGAACCCTTCCTTTATAGCCCCCAGTTTCACTTATTTTTGGTAGGGCTGACACAAATGCTCATCTTACTTTTCATTAAAAAAACAAACAAACAAACAAACAAACAAACAAAAAACATTGTTTTTCCTTCTAAATGTTCATGTAAGACTGTGCTTAGGCTATACTCTCCTGCCAGGTGTTTAAGACCAAGTTGGTCAAAACTGACCTTGTTTCTATCTATTCTTATGAGTCAGCCTGAAGATTCCTCAGAGATCAGGAGGTCACTCCTGGGGACGTGGCTCCTTTAACCTTCCTCTATCAGTGGTGCCATCTGCCAGGATGGATTGGAGCCTCTTGGAAGTATCAGGGGCATTTCTTATGTGCACCTCCTTCTGCAATGACCCTTCTCTTAACAAAATGTGTACTGGTTGAGTTCCTGCTCCCTAGGGTTCTCTCCAGGGTTCTTATGCTCTATAGTAGTAGTATTTAACCCAGGCTCAGCAAATAGACTCCTTAGGTTCAAACCCTGACTCAATCATATATACATCTGTGTATTTGTGTATAATGTGTGTACATCTGTGTGTGTGTACATATATATATATATATATATATATATATATATATAATGTAAATAATTATAAAATTAAAAATAAGTTCCTTCTTTATGCTTTATTTTCCTTATATGAAAAAAATGTAAAATGAGGTAAAAAGGATAGTATTTCCTCACAGTTGCTTTGATAATTAAATGCCTTATAGCCATGTAAAGAACTTAGAATGATGTCTGACAAAACATAATGAAATTTAGTTATCAATAATATTTTAATTATGATTACCATTATATTTTTAATTCACATGCTGTCAGGCCCCTTATCATACTTCTTGTAGTGATCAGATACCTAATTTCCCCATGACATTGTAGGTTGCATGAAGGTCGGAGGCAATAATTAGGACAGCTCACAAACATTCTGGTTCTCTTTTCAGGTGCCTAGTAGGGCTGCACATTGCTGTTTTTGCACATAGAAATTGCCATGTGACTCCCTTTGGTCAAAAGAATCTGAGTGAAAATTGCATATCACTTTCAAAACCTTTAGCAACCAGTATACCATCTACTTTCTCTGTGACTTTTGATGTGGAAACCATTGTTAAAAAAACCTCCATCAGCCTCAAGGGCTATGTTGAAAACAGTCATTTTCAGTGTTCTGCACTAAAACTCTAGCACAAGCAAGAACTCACATCCTGTTGTTTTAAATTGCTGAGAAGTTGTAATTTGTTCATTATGACACCATAAATTAGTCTACCCTGACATACACAGGAGTTAAGTATCATTATCCCTTTGCTTTCCTCACATCATTGAACAAAAGATTATCTTGTCTAATAAATAAATGAAAATACCCTTACTGGAATAGTGGTCATCCTTGTATAAACCAGGAAAACATGTGATTTCCACAAACTCCTATCTTCAGTCAAAGGATTATTTTAACCCTATGCATGACATTTTAATATCAGTTGACCATTGTCTAATCCAGCTAATTTCATCTCATCTTGAATCTACTCTACGGAGCGACTTTCATTGGCAAATTTATAGGGAATTGCAATGTATCACTATAACATCATACTTTGACATTTATTTCCTTGGAAATGACAATAAAGGAACAATTGTTTACTTCATACAACAAAAGTATTCTGTGTTTTCTTGATATCCTTAGTCACAAGAAGGTAAAATATGTTTTTGTCACAAAAGGTATAATTTCATTTTTTAAGCACTAAATTAAAATTTTAGAGGATAACAGGGCTGGATAGATGAAATGGAATAGAGGATGTGTAATTGAAAACCTCTAGGAAAAAAGGAAGAATTCAAGAACAGGAATTCCAGAAAATTCATTGATGCAGCTTTTTAGAACCTTAATAATTTTTGTGCTCCTATCTGAACACAAGGGAGACCATCAGATGCTACTTGCATGAAAGTATGTTGAATAGAGGGTTCAGCAGCCTCTTATGAAATTAAAATTTTCTGCTGAATGTACTGTGAAGGACAGATAGTATATCTTCTATGCCATCAGCTAATACTTTAATAGGTTTTTATATGTTTAATTTTTCTTTTAGACTGTGATTTCCCTGAATATAAGCCTGCATATTAGTCAGTCTCATTTCCTGGTTTCAGAGAACATTCAGCACTCCATAGAAACACAGTAGAAGTATAGAAAGTAAATAAAATGATTTAATATATAGAAATGTTAATGAAGAAAAGGAAAAAGAAGAGTTCCCTTAATAATTAGAATGGTTAAGCATCCTGGTTTGGAATTTAAAGTATTTAAAGTATGTAGATTTCTCATAGAAACCCATAATATGGCAAGATCATTGAATTATTAAATATTAAGGATTAGGGGCTGTTTTAAATGTAAACAGATATGCTTTCCTACTCTTTATACCAATGAGCTTTTGATCAACCTTTGTTTACAATGCTCACAAATGAGATCATAGATAATTTATAGCTATGGATAAATGGGTAGTTCCCCCAAAGTAATTATAAAATGGGGACAACAAAAACAACCATTTAAAGACTCTGTGAATTATCCAAATGAATAAGACAAACTGAGAAACAGATCTGAAGTATTACTGAATTCTAGGTAAGAGTAATGGTGATCTTGGTGTTTGGGCCTAGATCTGCCCTCATCCTCTCATTCATCCTCAACTTGGGCAATGTTGAAGTTCTCCTGGGGCCAGGGAGGAAAGGAGGGAGAATAGTTTATTTGCCATGAACAAATGGGTTCTTTATTTTGAGGGGAAATCACTGTTTGGAGGTTGCATGTGAAGGATAGCCAGTGGCTGGCTTTTTTTATTCTGACTTTCATTGTGGTTTCATGAAGTACATTTCAAACTTAATACTGTGTATGGACAGAGGAGGGCTAGCTGGAGAGTAGGTTGGAGGGATCCCAGATGTTTACACACTCCTGTGCTGTCACTGATCTTTCAGGGTGTCCATGACTAGTCTTTTCTAGAACAGCATAGCGTTAGAAGAAATATGTATATTAAGTAGTCTTTTAAAGTTACCTAGTAATTTTCTTTTACATAGTAATGTAAACTCTAGTTTCTTATCTTTTCAAAACTTGATACTTCATTTCCCATTGACACAAAATAATAGTCTATTGTGTGAATGTGCCAGAGTTTGCTTATCCATTCAACTTCTGAAAGACATCTTTAGTAGTTTTCAAGTTTTGTCAAATATGAATGAAACTACTATAAACCTCTGTACACAGGTTTTTGGGTAGATATATATATCTACCATTTTATATTGTCTACTATCTATATATATTAATTCCTTCAGAGTAATTGCAAAAAATATAATCACTACATTTTATGCTAAGATAATGTATAATTTTGTTTAAGCTTCCAAATATCTTCTAAAGTGGCTGTATCATTTTACATCCTCACCAGCAATGAATAATAATCTTAAAATTAAACTTTATTATTCATATGATCTTAATTTCTGATTTTATTCATTAAAAAAAAAAAAGAATCAATGGCAACTAGGTAAAAATGAGCATTTCCTTGTAGTATTTAAATACAAATTACTGGGGCTGGGGATGTGGCTCAAGCGGTAGCACGCTCCCCTGGCATGCATGCAGCCCAGGTTCAATCCTCAGCACCACATACAAACAAAGATGTTGTGCCTGCCGAAAACTAAAAAAAAACAAACAAATATTAAAATTCTCTCTCTCTCTCTCTCTCTCTCTCTCTCTCTCTCACACACACACACAAAAAACAAACAAACAAACAAACAAAAAAAAAACAAACATACAAATTACTAATAAAAAATACAGAAGTCCTTAAAGAATGGATTATTCTAGGTTCAGGAAAAGGAATGTATGTACTGTTCCCAGAAATTGAGAAATCTCATAGGACAACATTATCACATGAAAAACACACAACTAAACTTGAAGAACCTCACACTGGCATATAAGAAGAAAAATTAAGCAACATTTAGAATGATGATAATTGATTAATTGAAACAAAAATTTTTAAAGTTCATGTACTCATAGTGACATTTAAAAAGGAAAAAAAAAGTCCTCATTGGTTACCATTGTTAAGTAGACAGTTCTTTTTATGCAAAATAAATAATCAGAAATATTTTTAATGTAAAAGAAAAAGAATGAGAGGAACACTTGTAGTCAACTGGGAAGCCAATTCACACAAGGTTGAAAAATATTTTAGACAATTTAAGAGCATTTAAACTTTGCTTAAGTCACCTGTCAACCCTAAATTGCAAATTTAAGCCTTGAAAGGGTATTTTTCTGCTTTCCTGGTTTTGAGTAAATTGATAATGATGTTCCTTTGTCATCATTTCCTTTGAATTTTCTATGTATGAGTTTTTTTGGGATTCTTAGAATTAAAATTTTTATGAAATCAATAATATTTTTAGGTATTAATAATATTTTTAGGTATTATCTCTTAACATAATTTTGGGGCCACAGTATTTCTTTTCAGGGATATCAATTACATAAGGTCACTTGAGGTTGTTCCATGGGTCGGTATTGTTATTATTGCTTTTCATTTATTTTTTCTCTTTGTGTTTCATTTTATATTGTCTACTACTCTGACAGGTTCGATTTAAATCCAGTAATATGTTTTTCATAATATCTAATCTCCCATTAATTCTGTCTACTGTACTTTTATTACAGTCATTGTGTATTTCATTCCAGAAATACATAATGAGAATTTTTTTGTATCATCCTTGTCTGTAATTATCTTCATTTAATATATCCCATAAATAGTTATAACTTTTTTCCAGTATCCTTAACTGCTACCTCTCACATCTGTGCCAGTTCTGTCTCAGTTTCAATTAATGTAGTTTTATTTTCTTCATTAGTTGCATTTTCCTCCTTTCTTCAAGCTTGACCATCTTGCATTGGATAGTACATATTGTCTGTTTAAGTTGGGTAGATGCATGGCCTTTTTTTATTCTTATAAATCTTGAGCTGTGTTCTATGATACAGTTATTTCAAAGTGATATAATGCTTTCAGCTCTTCTCAATATCACTTGGGATGCACAAGAATTGTGCTCATTTTAGGGTTCCTTTTTCTTCCAAAATGCAATTTATCTTGGGATTCTACAATATAGCATATGAATTATGAATTTTATGAATTTTCTAATCCAGTCCAGTTTGGCAGGAACTTTCACTAAGTTTTTCTTTTTCCCTCCCTCCCTCCCTCTCCTTCCTTCCTTCCTTCCTTCCTTCCTTCCTGCTTGCTTTCTTTCTTTCTTTCTTTCTTTCTTTCTTTCTTTTTTTCTTTCTTTCTTTCTCTTGCTCCTCTTCTGTTTTCTCTCTACCTCTCTTTCTCCTTCTCTCTTCTCGTTCCATTTTTTTTTTTTTTTGTATAGAAGATTGGACCTAAGGCCTCATGCATGCTAGGCAAGGGTTCCACAAATGAACTGCATCTCCAGCACTTGTCACACTACTCTTAAACCTATATGGGTGCTAGGCACTTTTATCTATAGTCCATATATATGTTTAAAAATACATATTTTTTGATTAGGCTCACATGCATGTCCAGTGTGTTTCTTATCTTAGCTATAGCTTTAAAACATTGTCTGAAGTCCTGTTTCTTGAAAACCAGTGTTTGTTTAAATTTTCAACATTTTGCTTCTTTGAAGCAAATACATTTTCAAGGAAAGAAACTCTGGGTCTCCTCATTTCATTTTAACCAGAAGTAGAAGAATCTATGTCCTTAAGTCTCCCTTTCATAAATGAATTGTTTTACTTCTGATTTTTCACTTGCTTATTTTTAGACTATTTAGTCCTCTATTGAAATTCTTCTATTTAACTTAGTAATCATGATTACATTTATTTTTTCCCATGATGTGGAGCTACAATGATTGTTTTTCATACATAAATATAGGAAGGATATGTCCCATTCATTCTACTCTCTTTCCTATTCCCATCCCTGCTTCCTTTCATTCCCCTTTGTCTAATCCAAAGAACTTCTATTATTCTCTCTGCTTCCAACTCCATTTACTGTGTGTTAGCATCTGCACATCAGAGAGAATATTCGGCCTTTGATTTTGGGGGATTGGCTTATTTCACTCATCATGACAGTTCCCATTTCTATCCACTTGCTGGCAAATGCCATAATTTTATTCTTCTTTATGACTGAGTAATGTTCCATTGTGTGTACCTATCACATTTTCTTTATCCATTCCTCTGTCAAAAGGGTAGCTGGGTTGGCTGTTGCAAATGGAGCTGCTATAAATGCTGATGTGGCTGTATCACTGTAGTATGCTTATTTTGAGTCCTTTGGATATTGACCAAGGAGTGGAATAAATGGATCAAATAGTGGTTCTATTGCAAGTTTTCCGAAGAATTTTCCATACTGCTTTCCTGAGTGGTTGCACCTATTTGCTGTCCCACCAACAATGTGTGAGTGTACCTTTTCCCCTCCATCTTCAACAACATTTATTGTTACATGTGTTCTTGATCATTGCCATTCTGACTAGAGTGAGATGGAATCTCAGTGCAGTTTTAATTTGCATTTATCTAATTGTTAGAGGTGCTGAACATTTTAATATTTTTTCTTCTGTGAACTGCCTGTTCAGTTCTTTTGCCCATTTATTGATTGTATTTTTTTTTTCTGTCATGTTAAGTTTTTTGAGTTTTTTATATATCCTGGAGATTAATGCTCTATCTTAGGTGCAGGTGGCAAAGCTTTTCTCCCATTCTATAGGCTGTCTCTACAGTTTCTTGATTGTTTCCTTTGCTGTGAAGAAGCTTTCTAGTTAGATACCATCACATTTATTGATTCTTGATTTTACTTGCACTTTAGAAGTCTTGGTGAGGAAGCCAGTTCCTAAGCCAACATGATGGAAAGTTTAGAGATTTTTTATTCAGTAACATCAGGATGCATCTACAATGTACCTGTTTCATTTTTTTCTTCTCCTGTTTTTCATAGATTGATATTTTTAATGAATAGGCTATCTTGTAAATAATGAATTGACAATGCAATCTTAATGTTATGATATTTTTGCAGAGTAGACTTATTTTGGTTTTAACAGACGTTAGTCTAGGAGCAAAAAATAAATAAATAAGGAATCAAACTGGCAGTACAGGTCTCTGTAGGGTCCCTGATAAAAGTCTTTTCTTAAAAAAAAAAAAAAAAAAAAAAAAAGAGGTCTCCTCTAAGACATGAAAACCTTTTTTTTTTTTTTTTACATCAACTAGGTAAGTTTTCATAAACTTTTCCAACTTGCACTTAAAGCATTTCATGTTTTAAAAAGAAAAGTAACACCAAACATTGAGCTCTCTTCTTTGTGTTTTCCAACTTTGTGGAATTAAATAGTTCTGCCTTAGTTGATTTTAAGAAAACTTCAAATATATTTATATTCTCAAGTTGTTTTTAGCATGAAGTTTGATCTGAAATAAAATATTCCACCACTGCTGTAATAGACTCTTCCAGTGATATATTTTTAAATGTCTAGAGAAAGTGGAAAATGTGGTTACTGACTTAATGCTCTCTTGGTTAGGATATTATAAGATTAAGTAGACATTTGTCAATAAGGAGTTAAAAACATGTAAGCAATCATAAAGGATTTATCTCCATTGGTGTATTAAAATATTCATTGAATGTTACTACCTGCCAAAATAATTAAATTACATTAAATGTTTTAAACTTACAAAGGCAAGTGCACTTTTACAAAATCTCTTTTTTATCCCCAAAGGGATTTTGAAATAAGTAAAGCAAGAATTTTATAGATTTGAAATTTAAGACACCGGATGATCTTTACAGTTACAAATAGAAGCAGGAATAAAATGTTCAAACTGAAAACAAAGGACTAAACAAATTACAACTGATTTATATAATCAAATAAAATGTGATTCAATTCAAAAAACACTTATTAAATGGTTGCTGTTGCAAGCTACTCTGTTTAATACTGGTGAAGGGAAAAATACATTAATTCACAGTTTCCAGCAATATTTATTATTGATTTGGATAAAAATTTTCACCCTTGTATTACATATGAATATATTTACGCCTATTACTGGAAAATTCAATTACAAAAAGAAAGCTCTCATATAGCATTTTGATGCTGCTGTGAGGATTTAAACAATGGATAGTTATAAGATTTTATGCTAAGAAGTAGTGGCTAAAATTTAATCTTTCAATGACTTATCATCACTAAAATCTTATACCCAGATTATTTTGTGTGTCTTTGGTTCCATTTCTGAATCACATCACTCTTGGCTAGGAGTTTATCTGGGCCACTTTCTCATCTATGGGCTGTTCTTAAATATATTAATTTGCCAGTATGGTAAAGTCCTTTCTACTTAATTTAACAGGAAAACAACAGAAACTCCAAAGTGTAGTTACTTTGCTTTGAGATAGATAGATAGATAGATAGATAAAAGCTTCATTTAGAAAAAAATCAAATAATTCAAACCTACCTCTGTAAAATATGGCAGGTAATTATTTAATAAGTAAATTGACACAGTGTGTCAATGGATTAAGTAAAATTCATGGTTCATTCTTCCTACAACATTTGTAATAATGTAAAAACATTTATAATAATTTGTATGTGATAAATTTTTACTTTGGGTTTGATTGACTAATGATTTTGCCTCAAGCAATCATTAATATTATATATCATCTGTTTCAAATTATCATTTTATATTTGCATAAAACCTGAGTACTACGTACAGTTATGATGCTTATTTCTTTGAATTATATTTATCTAACCAATGGGTTTTTAAAATCCTCAAAAACAGAACCACCACCCCCCCCTTTTTTTATATAAGTGTCACCAAAACCTAAAACCAAAGCTGGGATAACGAAAGTGTATAGTAATTGCTGAATGACTTAAAAGACATGTATTGGCATACCAGTAACACTAAGCAGTAAAAGTGTTTTAGATTTCCCTAACTATCCCATAAAATTAAAAAGAAGAAATGATGGAAGGAAGCAAGGGAAGAAGCTAGAGATGAAATGATTGGAAGGAGAAAGAAAGGTAAACTTATAAAACAAGAATTCAGAGAAAAAGAAAATATGTTAGTGTTTTAGACAGCTATTTTGCTGCTGCAACTGAAAGATCTGACCAGAACAATTGTAGAGGAGGAAAAGTTTATTTGAGAGCTCAAGGTTTCAGAGATCTTAGTCTATAGAAAGCCGGCTCCATTCCTTAGGTCTTAAGGTGAATCTGAACATCATGGAGGGAGAGGGTTGGGGAGGGAAGCTGCCGCAGTCTGGCTGGGCACAAAATCAGGAGCCACTCAAGCAGGAACAAAGTTTATTTTTTGAAACTGCCGCCAATGTCCAGTACCGTCCGGGAAGATTTTTTCCACCCACGCGGCCTCCTCCCGGACCGCAGAGAGAGCTCCTCCCCCGGAACTCCCTCCTACTGTACTTCCCCAACCAATGGGAACTCTCCAGGAGTCCCGTAGCCGGCCTAGGTGAACAGCCGGAGTCCAATATCCATATGAATGCAAATCTTAACATAATCATATCATCTCAATGGCTAGCTGGCGTCACCTTTCGACCAAAAATGCCATGCATCATATACTTGGCTCTTAGCAGGAAGCAATTCACATCATGTTGAAAGAAAGCAGAAAGAGAGAGAATCCACTCTCCAGATATATATATATATATATATATATATATATATATATATATATATACACACATACATACACACACACACACACACACATACCACATAGCCATGTCCCCAAGTAACCAAACCCCACTTGCTTCTATACCACCCAGTTAATCCCATCAAGGATCAATTCGCTGAGTAGGTTAAGAATCTCACAGCCCAATCATTTCTTCTCTGAACCTTCTTGCATTCTCTCACATGTGAGCTTTTGGAGGATGTGGCCTATCCCAACCAAAACAATGAGTTTGTATTTATATGCATGTTTATATGAATGGGCATGTTTCTGTATGCCAGTGTGTGAGTGTTTGTGTTGCCATTACACAAAATTTTCACACTAGCTGATTGTTGATAAGTGTTATTTGGTAAATTTTTAGTTACTCCATTCCTTAAAATGTGGTTTTTACATTTTTAATGAACATCATTAACTTCATTTAATTTAGACATTATAAAATGTCTCGTTGGATTTATAGATTTTGTCAGTGTATTACTTATAAATTATGAACTGTAAAAACTTACTTGAAAATAAAGATGATAGCCAAATAGTACACCTACCAGAATAGTTCTGTAATCTCCTTTCCATTTTCTTAAACACTGTGGAAATGGAAATAGAAAGAATCCTAAAATAGTGAAGCTTTTTGTTATGCTTTTATAAGCTAAACAAAATATTGTCAACAGATTAAATAAATGACATTACTTACATGCTATCTTATTCAAAACTCAAGAAATGTTTCATTATTTGTCATTTATGTTTTCAAATCAAAGCATTTTTAACTTACTATATGCAATCATAATTTACTAGAAGAACATGTTTAGTTACCTCGAACCACATTTAGCAGAATATCTCTTAAAATACTAGATAATTAAATTACCACAGCAAGAAGAATTTTTTTAGGTCATTTCTTTCCTCTAGCTTAGTATAAAAGCATCTACCTGATGTATGGGTATGCATGTTTGTATGTTTTTATTTACATACACACATTCACTTCCTGAAATTTATTTGCTTTTACTTAATAAATAAATCTATATGCCATTTTCTATTAGACATACTAATCAACTATTTAAGTGGCAGTATCATAAAACTTACAGGCAAAATTTTTATCCTTTAATTTTGTGACAGATGCCAGACCTACATACTAATAATAGCCTTGATATTTTCTTGGAAAATCTGTGGAGCTGAGGGCCATAATAAATCTCCCCATATGTGGCTCTTTGCTATCTAATATTATACTCTTGAGGATTTCTCCCCAGTTTTGGTGGAAATTTCAAGTCCAATTTAAGATAGAAGGAAAAACCCATGTGACAGACTTTTCTTTTTCTTTTTTTTTTTTTTTTCTGAGACAAAATTAAATCTCCAAATTAAAGTGTATGCCTTGATGTCAAAAAGACTTTGCAATTAAGCCCAGGCTATGGAGAAAGAAAGATTATGTAAAGGTCCAGAAATGGATGCAGAAGTAGAATTGGTCTTGGTTGAAAGTTGGAAAAAAAAAAAAAAAACTTGGCAGGGGAATTTTGCTCAGAATTTGTTATAGGATTTTCAGTTAATAAAAAAGAGTGAAAGAAAAAAAAAGGAAAAGGAAAAGGAACATGATATTGGGACATTTATAATTCAAACATTTATAAACTTCTTTCTTTTCTCATTCCTAGGCTCTCTTACCATGGACAAATGCCATATGCCATTAAGGAAATTGGCTGTTTAAACTGGACACTCTCCAAAGCCCCAGTGTGTGAAGATGGAAAATAAATAAATATTGGAGCCAGGATGTTGCACATCTTATCTTGTGAGGGTTATTAATTCAGAGGTACCATATGTGGTGGCTGTCTATGGTAAGTATGGTCAGGATCGTTATTAGGTATATTGAACCTCCAACACTAATTCTAGTGTCATGAATTCAGTTGAAAAGCATCTCTTCTGCAGTCAGGTTCTGGCAAAACTTCAAAGCTAACATTCAAAGTTGGAAAGCTTAAAACCGTGCAAGCCTATTTAGATTTCTTAAATGGTCTGGTTTAGGAGATTTCTGGGCACTTGAGGCTTTGTAAGCCATGGCAGAGTGAAATAAGTTAATCTGCACAGCTATGTTTTCAATAACATGACATTAGATTCATTTCAAAGGCTTTTCTTCTTGGGTATCAAACCAGTCAGGATTTCTCCAGGGAAGAGAATACAGGCTCTTCTTTCTGTATGTATTTATTCTTTTATGTATTTATATTTTTTAATGAAGGACTCACTTCTCATGCTGGTCATTGTATAGTCAGAGTTTTAAGAGATCTGTGTTTTTTTGTTAATACCAAAAGAGCAAAAAATGTGCTATTGAAAAACAAAACAAGCAAACAAACAAAAACAAAAAGCAAAAAACTGAAGCAATAAGAAGGAAACCACATTAATAAGGCAGGAAACTCCTAAAAATGTTCATGAACTTTTGCATTAAACTAATATTTGTGACTATAAGGACTACATCAATGTGATATTTGAAATTAAAAGTCTAAGCATATATTTTGTCTCTCTCATTTAAATATCTTTAAAAATCATCTAGCCCCATAAGTGAATGGTACACATGAGGTGAATATTTTTTAATCATTGACTGTCTAAGCTTCTTTTGCTGCAATTCTTTCAACACACATTTATTAATGATAAGCAATTTGAAGGCTATTAAGAAAGAATAAAGTAGGATCTTGAGTAGCTAGGAAATAGTTAAATAATAATTTTTTAAGCCTGTTTCTATTTTGTTTTCTTTAATAAGAAAAGTTTTTCTTAGACATAATTGGTTAAAATTTTTGTGTGTATTTTTTCAAAAAAATTAAGAGACTTTTCCATCAAAATGTATAATTAATGAAATCTACATTGTGTTCATTTATGTTTCCTGCATTAAAGATATCTGTGTTAGGCATGTCAGTATTGGCAATTAAAAAAATATATAGCAACATTTTCTGCTTTGAGTTTTCTTCTTTTTAAAAAATTATAAACTGTACCATTTCTCACCAACATGAGTTTAAGTTTCTGAATAGCAACAAATTCATATTAAAATACGTTTTAACCTCTTTGGGTACCTGTCACAAAGATCTCCACAAAATAACTTTAAGCTGGTATTGGCTAAATGGATTTGTGAAATACTAAATAAATCCGTTTTGACATTATTTGGAAATTCACATTCTTGATCTCATACTCAAATTTAAAACTAAGCTCATCATTCTTTCTCTTAAAAATTAGGTTTTTAATTTCCTGAATTAAAATATTTCATGTCTATATTATTTTTCTGAAATTTGTGTAATATCCTTAGCTGGCCTATATGGATACATGGCATTTAACAATAAATGTTCAGATCAATACTTAAAGATAGCAAAAATTTAGAAATAAACCTTCCAAAAATTTCATTAACTATGAATAGTATGTAAATCCATAATAATATTTGTGTGTGTGTTGCACGTGTATGTGTTTGTGTGTGTGAGTGTGTGTATTTAGGTGATGGTAGATGATATGTGGCCACACAGAGGGTACACAGAAGTTCTGGAAAAGTTCAGGAGAAGTTCTTATTACACTTACAGGTTTGAGAGAAAGAATCACTTCATGGCAAGATGTGGTCACACAGGAGGTGTGCCACAGAAGTGTGCTCAATCTAGCAGGTAGGAGCCAAAAGAAAATATAGTACCTGTCATACCAGGGTAGAGTACACAAGAAATGTCTGCTCGGAATTTCACTGGTGCTTTTGAATGTTTCTAGGTTGCCATCAGGGAAGGACAGGAAGGGTATGTTTTGCATAGTGCAACCTTAACATTAACACATTAACACATCTTGTCACCTGAACAAAGTGCTCACAGCCTGTTTGTAGGAATATTGAAGCAGCAGAAGAAAAATAGGAAGAGATGTAAATATAAAAAATTCACAGTTCAATACAGTATGAAGCCAGGGAAATGATGATGACTATTTTTAACATCTTTTGTCAACTCAGCTTCATCACTTTCCCTTTATAACATATCAGGAAAAAGCCACAAATTCTTGTCCCTGACATTCTTTCTAGCACAGTTCCAGGCTAGATTCTGAAGGCAGGAGAGAAGATCCCTCATTTCCTAGAAGTAGTAATGTGCAAGCATCCTGTAGCTATTTTAGCCCCAGCTATGGACACCCACTTTTGAGCTGAGGCAGCAGTAGTCTTCCACAGAACTCATGTGGCTATTGGCCCTGTCAGAATGTCTATCTTTGATAATGCAATATGACTGTAATGATTGGTGGAAGTTTTCTCACAATTGCTGCACTTGCTTGAAAGTGGGCTTACTAGTCTTTATTTTCCATGTGCCTTGAATAGTCCTCAAGCCAATAATTCCTTATGTTATCCTTCTACTACAATTTCCTACAGTGTCTTCTATTTTATTAACTTAATCTTGAATTTTTCATACATAGTCCTACATCACTTGTCAACATAACACCTAAGAGAGATTTGTCATTAGGCTATTTTTTCATTGGGCAAACATGGAGTGTACTATACAAAACCTAGATGGCATAGGTCGATCCTTTAACTTGGCGTCTTGGTGTAATGAAGAGACATAGTAAATGTGAAATGTATGAGGCTGCTTTAAGTTACAGTAAAATTTTTATATGTAGAGGAGTATATTTCAAAATAAAGGTTAAAAGTGTGATATAATAAAGTTCATAATAGCATAGTAGCATAATAATTTATTATCAATATCAAGCATTATGTATTATACCTAATCCCTGTGCTATAATTTCTACAAATTGGCAGCTCTAGATTTGTTTATACCAACAGCACCACAAAACATGAGTACTGTGTTCTGCTATGACTTTATAAGAGCTGTAAAGGCATTAAATAGCAAAAATTTTTAGTTGCATTACAATTATGATCAACGTAGTATATGTAGTCCTCATTGACACAAATGTTGTTACAAGGCACAGCACCACTGTAAACTATAAATTTATATCTGAAGGCATGGTAGCAAAATGTTCACTATATGTTGTTACATGGAAGATAAAACAAGATAAAGAATAAAATGCATAAAATGACAGATTTCTTCCTCTCCTTTTTCCTATTTTCTTTTTTTTAATTTTATTTATAAATTTTGAAGACATCCAAAAAGTATATGTACCACATCAATCATACATTAAAAATAGTTACATTTTTCTTTTTAAAATTTTTAAACAAATTACACGGAATATTTGTTCAATAAAAATTAAAGAACAAATATAATCAAATGTATTGACTGTACAAATATACATATGATTGTTTTATTTTAGAGAAGTAAATGGGGATAAAGTGGATTATTCACCTGAATTAATTTGGTAGTAACAAATGTTCACTGAAGCAAGTCTTTTAGTATTGTCAATTTATTTTGTAATTTTTAGTTTTAAATCTTTCCAATAACAAGTGAATCATAAAAATAGATCATAATTCCAGTAGGGTTATTCAACAATCATTATTTTTTAATAATAAATATATATATATTTTAATAATAAATATAGCATAACAAATGCTATAGATGAATAATGGTCTGAACTGAATATTTTCATAGGAATTCTAAAAAAGGAAATTTGAGATTTTCTTAATTTTTATTTTATTTCTCAAAGTCTAAAACTAATATGTTAATATTAATATGTTTCAGAATATAAGAAAGAACATTGATTTAGTCTCTTTGAGCTTTTGATTTCTTTCTCCTTGCTTATATTGAAAGACCTAAGCAACCTCATTTTACTTGGGACCTCATTTTGCTCTGAAACTTAACTCCTGACCTACTGCAGTCCTAAAGTCAGGAAATACCACAGAAAGCTCTGGGCAAACAGTTCTCCAAAAAGCCTAATATGATGATTGCCAAGATATCGAAATATCTGAAATTCCAGACAGCCCCCACCCCAATATCTAAACTAGAAGCCCTGCAGCTTGGCACTTACCCGCCTTGTGACACCCTCATGATTTAAACCAATCATTTTAAAGTGTGTAAACCCCTTGAACTAACCAATAATTCTTTCCAGATTCTTTCCCACCACTTGATATGCTAATCATGTTTTAGAGTTGTTTTATGATTTTCCCACAGTGTGTGATGATTTGCTAAGAGATGCTATGATGTATGTGAAGTCCCTGCCTTCCCCCAAAGAGTGTATAAAACTGTTGCAAACCCTGGGCTCGGGGCCTCTCAGCATCACCAATTGTTGTATGTGCGGAGGATGGAGCTAGCTCGCAATAAACGCCTCTTTGCTGCTTACATCCATCTTGGACTCTGGTGGTCTTTTGGGGGTCTCGAACTTGAGCATATCAATACATTGTTTAAAGTTAAGTTTTTTCATTAATATACCTAGTAAATTAAATCATAATTTCTCACTCTCTAGGTCATTATTTTAATTAATTAATTTATTTTTTACTAAATCAGATGGAACTCAAAAATATCTAAGGAATATAAGATTTAGACTGGTATCAAATAAAAAACAAAACAATCTCAAAACATAGTTAATATTTTTTATTTTGGCTAAAATCTAATATGATAGATATCTAAAAATACTCCTGAAAATAAATTTATGGAATCAAATTAGAGAAGAATTTTAGCATGTATAATTTTTGGTAAAACATAAAAACTTTTGATTGGATATTCTGAAATGAAAAGAGATGTTTTGCATATAATATTTCCAGTATTTTCCAATTTTTCCCCTTTTGGGGAGATTTTTTAATATATCTCATTTTGTACCCACTTTGTGGATTTACTTCACAAGAAATGCTGAAAAGATTTATCAGAACACTTCATCTCTAAAGCAAAAGAGTGTCCACTATGTTCTGGAAAAAAAAAAGAGGGCTATTGTAAATGATGTGCTATTGCAAAACCTGGGAGATAAGGCAAGGGGGAGAAACTCTTTGTTGTCTTAAGAAAGGCCTGACATTTTATCAAGAAAGTACTTTAAATATCAAAGGTGTGTGTAGGAGTTTGCTTAAAAGGACCATAAATACTTTTCATGCCAGAAACAGTTGAAATACTTGGATATTCCATCCTGTTTAGGATAAAGAGAACCCCAGAGGAAACCTGAACTAGTTCATTACAGAAAACAGATCTGAGCTAAATTAATTCTGAGTGTGTGTGTGTGTGTGTGCATATGTGTGATTCATTTTAACATTTTGTAGATAAAATTGTTCAAATTTTAAAATAAAAATCAAAATAGGATTAAAATATACCAACAATAAAAGCTAATTTGGGCACTAAAAATAAATGTTGTATATTGCCTCAAGTACATATGACTTGCTCAATGAAGATAAAATTAATTGTTAGATGTTAAGAAAATTTATTTTAACCAGTTTTATTCTTATAACACTAACAATGTATTTAAAAATGTAAATCATTAAAACAACTCAATAAGAATCATTCTAATATATTTTAAGAATGCTGTTTTTATTGGTTTTAATGAAATTATATGTAGGCGTGTGAAATACTGTCATTGGAACTGCCCACTAATAATTTAGCACAATGCTCTGACACACCAAAGAATCCATGTGGGAACTCTCATCCCACATCAGTGAATTCATAGGTGTAGGCATCTATGCATCAGTGAATTCATAGGTGTAGGCAGATTCAAATGAATGCTCTCACCATTAGGTTAAAATCACCAAAGCTAAGTGGTTTTATTTTACATAGGAAAAACTAGAACACTGCTCACACAACTTCTGACATGCAAACAGTTTACATAAGTTTCTAACTTGAAATGTCTATTCAGATAGCAAGGGCAGTATCTCCATGTTTCAACTGTTTGACACAATGATGGATTATTTATTTACTGAACAGCACTGGTGGCCAGAAAATCTGATTTCCATGCATGAAATCCATGAAACCTCAGCCACTGAACAGTTTCTTTTACATGTGGCAAAGGTCATCTATCAAGGGATTTTCTCACGTTTTGTGTGATTGGTCATGCCTCATTTCCTTCAAGAAAATATGATTTCCCTAAAGTCTGTGCATTTTAAAAGACTCACAAAAGACTTAGAAAGTTATTTCCTCTCTGTTTGTGATAAGCACAGAATATAGAGGCTAACCTACAAGGAACAACAAGCAACTGTTTGTAGCTAGAAACCATATTTAATCCTATCATTAAGAAAGCCTTCGCACTCACCATGTTAAAAAAATGGGGGGGGGGCGATTTTGCAAAATTAGACACTTAACCTTGTCATTTAACCTTTCAGTTTAATTCTACATTAAAACTTTAATAAATATATACCCTAGACCTACCCTTATATATTAGAAGGCATTTGTTTCAGATAATGTATTTTGAATATACAATCATTTAGTTAAAGACTATGTTGAAACTTAACTAACTTAAAAATATTGAAAATCATCATTTCCATTTTCAACCTGAAAAATCCATGAAAAAGAACCAGAAAATATTGTTTTTAGCAAAGTTTCTAAGAACAATAAATATGAAACAAGGTAAAATCAAGAGCAATTTAAAGATTACTGTTGTCTGAAAGAGAATATGGCATATAGTTCTTGGAGTTTAAAATGCAAAAAGAAAAAACTCTTACTTTTTAATTAAACTATGTTTATACACTATTCTTTGGGTAATAGTTCAGAAGTATCTTAGAGCAGCACAAAGGTCCACATCTTTCCATGCATGCATGTCTAAAAATTTCCAAATATCTGAGAGCTAATCAGCATAACCATAGCACTTTCTTGTTCCATAATGCAGGCATAGGAGCATGTGCTCAATTCAGAAGGTGATTTAGGAAGGTCAGCAGTTACCATTGATAATTTGTGCTATTGTGAAAACAATAACTATAGAGTCAACTAAAAGATATGCCAAATCATAAATAATACTCTGCTACTGAGTAGAACATAACATATTATCACAAGTAGATTTATTGTGAATATGCTAAAGATTTAGATTCAGATCACTTGATTATATAGGCTCTTTCAATACCTGAATATATAAATCACATTCAGTTTTCTTTCTTTCTTTTTTGATAACAGGGATTAAACCCAGGGCACTTAACCACTGAGCAACATCCCCAGCCTTTTTTGTATTTTAAGTAGGACAGGGTCTCACTGAGTTGCTTAGGTCCTCACCAAGTTGTTGAGGCTATGTTTGAACTCTGGATCCTCCTGCCTTAGCCTCCTGAGCCCTTGACATTACAGTCATGCAACACCTTGCCCAGCACAATCAGTTATGTGTCTTAAAGAAGATATTCCTTTAATAGGTAGTAGACAGACATGGACATTGAGTACTTGTGGTTAAGGGGATAACTCTGTAGAGTGAGACTACTGTGCTGACCCACACATGCTTTCTTTTAAAAAGCAATTTACCTGAGACCAGTCTGGCCCTGCCTACCTTAAACTAACAGGATATGCTGCATTCCTTAGCAAATAATTCTTACCTGCAGGAGAAATTCAGGCTCCCAAGCTCCACCCTGATGATAAGAAGAACACAAGTGACCCTGTAAAAGGAACATTTGTGACCTTTATGCAGACCAGATTCCAGGACTCAGAGGGACAGAATGATCAAAAGCTTACTCCCCCGACTACTATAAAGTCTACAAGAACAAGTTCAAATTAGAACTGGTCAGCATGGGTCAAGGTGACTCAGAGTTGCCTTGGATCTCTAGCATATCATTATAATAGTAAAATCTCCCCTCCATGGGATAAGACTGTGCTGCAGTAGGGACTTGAAAGTCTGATGCAGTCCTGCTATCAAAGCCAAAATGTGAACTCTGAAAACTTCTCTGGAAACTTTCCTAGGATCCCTGACCTCCATCACCACCCAAGAAACCTGAAGGGAAAATGGGATGTGCAGTTCCTGTCCTATCTGAGAGGACCCACTCTTGTTTTTCCTTAAGGGTATCCATTTTCCATACCCTTCTAACAAAGCAATGATTGCTAGTATGTGCAGCTGGCTTGAAACTCTTCAAATGAGATTGCAAGAACAGTTGTAGCAGATCCTGGTAGTCACTTGGGCTGTGCAGGCAGCTCTCACTCTATAACACCCTGGTTGTATGTGTTTTAGGTTCTCAAAATATGAATCCATCAACTGCCACCACCCCGGATACAACACATTCTTTCCTATTTTCAGACCCTTATGTAATAAAACATTCACCTGTCTTTTCAGAAGTATTCAAAGTTAGATTTTGAGAACAAGGAATAAGAGATTAGGAAAAATTGTATGACATGTGGGCTACTTCAGTTCTTATGACAAATATGTATGTGTGCACGTTTGTATGTGAGTGCAATGTTGACACTAGATACATACAACCTGGCTTAGTCATAATACTAAAATTAATGGTAGGAGTGTTAAGAGCTGTCATTTCTGTTAACCTTTGAATAATTTTAGGTACACTCTTTCTAAAATATTTCCTTACTCATAGGAATCATTCGTATGCCTTTAAAAAAAAAAAAAACTTTAATTTTGACATTGTACTTCAGTCTAAGGAATTAGTTTCAGGCAGCTGAGAATAAAGAAGAATTTGTACAAATTTGAATTATTTGGAATATTGAAATTTTTAGAATCTATTTTTTAGAATATTTTAGAATCTATTTTAATTTACACCCATTTCTACTATAGATTCTCAATATCCTTTAAATTACTTTTGATGATAAATTATAATGAGAAACTGATGTGACTCCATTTTTGAGAAACCAGCCTCTACTTCAGAGCAAAGCCTGTCCAAGGAAGGGGGTGTGACCCTTGTCCTTGGAAAAACCCACAGAGCACTGCTAGGCACATACCCACCCTGCTGAGTTGTTTGTCTGCAAATAACAGGAGATATCTGTGGCACCAGGTGTCCCTGACTCAGTCAGGCTAGGTGAGGACCCATAGTAACCCCCTAGCAACCACCAATCAGCATGAGACAGGGAAAATACCTGGGATGCCAGATGACCCTCCCAGTAGTTTATGGTGGTTGATAACATGTTGGGAAACCATGTAGTTAGTTCAGCAATCAGTTCAAAGGAATCCCCCTCTTGTACAAACCAATCACCCCTACCCAACTTGTTCCCGCCAGTGAATGTGCTAATCATGTTTTAGAGTTGTTTTATGATTTTCCTGCGGTATGTGATGATTTGCTAAGAGATGCTATGATGTATGTAAAGTCCCTGCCTTCCCCAAAGAGTGTATAAAACCGCTGCAAACCCTGGGCTCGGGGCCTCTCAGCATCACCAGTTGCTGTGTGCACAGAGGACCTAGCTGGCTCGCAATAAACACCTCTTTGCTGCTTACATGGATTTTGGTCTCTGGTGGTCTTTTGGGGGGTCCCGAATTTGAGCATAACAATAATTATATTTAATGCTTTATTATTTGTTGCCATGAATATTTAAAATTATAAATAAGAGATTTTTCCCATTGCCAGTGCAAAAGTAAAATGAATTTTTTTATAATTATAGAAAATACAACTATAGTATAAAAATGTATCTTTCTTGTGAAATAATAGTATATGTATGGATTTTTGAATTTTTCTTTTTTTGGGGGGAGACCATGTAGGGGATTGAATTCGGGGGCTCTTGACCACTAAGCCACATGCCCAGCCCTATTCTTACACTTTATTTAGAGACTGGGTCTCTCTGAATTGCTTAGCACTTCAGCTTTTGCTGAGATTGGCTTTGAACCCTTGATCCTCCCTCCTCAGCCTCCCAAGCTACTGGGATTACAGGCATGAGCCACTGTGCCTAGCTGGATTTTGTATTTTCTACTTCATAACTGTAGTATATTGTAATATTTGTACTTGAATAAATTACATTAGTAGTTATATATATTTGTAGATAAGTTTTTTATAATTAAAAGACATGAATTTTAGTTGTATTTTAAGGAGTTATGAAGATGGACATCCAAAAACTAGTTGACATTTATTTTCTAATATAATCCTTACTAAAAATAGATTCACAATCTTTTTGGTGTTTTGTTTACTTCAGTTACATTATGATCAAAAGAAATATTTCCTTTGAAGCTATTCCTTTATATGAATTTTGAAAGTAACAACTAACCATTGCTTGTTATAAATTTTTGACAGTATATTTATTTAAAAAATCAATTGCTATAAAACTAATATCCTGTTACTGTTGGAAACAAACCTTTTCAAATAATATTCACTACCAGATAATTTTCAACATCTGTAATTGTCTAACTATATTTAATGTATTTTATTGATTTCTTTGTGTTTTTTTTTAAATTTTGCAATCTATATATTCAATGCATGTGAAATAAAATGCAATTTCTTATGGCAAAGTAATATCAGTCACTAGACTTGACAATTAATTTTATATGAATGAGTATAGTGCTTAGTAATTGGAAAACAACACTAGTAATTTTTCCCCATTATTATTTACAAATATCAAGAAGGCCACAGCTGGAATTGCTCACATATAAAGATCTGAGAGTATATCTAACAGCACCTAAAGCTCCTAGCTCTTTATGCTCCATATTCTGTGAATGCCCAAGGTGATGGCAAGTCACTAGATTACTGAGAAACTAAACTCTTAAGAGTACATTTGTTGCTTTGATGTTACAAACTTCAAATAAGAATGCAATAAAAAAGTAGGCCGGTGCATTTCCTAGGACAAAATATGGAAATGAAGAAATAAGGATCCTAATATTCCCTGGTATTCAAAATTTTTCCTCTGATGCAAATGAAAAGTCCAGTTCACAAGAGAGTACTGGAATTCAATTTTCATAATAATTTCTGCCTTATTGAAAAAATGCAAAGGTCCCTTGATAAAAGAAATGCAAAAGTTTCTATCAAGTAAATGTAAAATATGCTAATGTAGTGATTGGAAAGTCAAGTGCATATGAAGGCTGACACTGGAGATTGCTTTGGTTTCTAATGTAACAGTTTGTGACAAAGATCAGAATTATTTGACACAGTAATCAGTTACCCTTTTGCATAAAGTTCAGCAAAACATTGTGTCCCCTTACCCAACACTCATCCCTACATTTATTTCTCTTTGTTTTTTCTTTCTCTTTATGGAGAGTGTTTTCTATTCATATGAATTCAATATCACTTAGAAAACACTTTGGTTTAAATTATGTTTTAATTTTGTGAGTGTATATGTTGCTGTGTGTGTGTGTGTGTGTGTGTGTATTGAGAGAGAGTCATGAATGTACCAGATTAAAATTTGGAAACTGAGTTTGTTCACCAACAAAATTGGTATTCAAAGACATGGTGTCATAAGTCTATTTCTATTCGATTGTCTGATATTTCCATGTCAACCTGGATTAATGTAATGTTTGCATTTAAGCACAATGGTTAGTGCATAAAATAACTGAATAACATTATTACAGAATTATTCAAAGCTAATGTTATATATTAGAAATATTTATAATTATTATATAAATAAATAAAAGAACAAATTAATTATGCCAAAGAGATTTGGATAAAGGTTTTATGCTCTTCATTTGGAGGAAATTTGTGGTTGACTACGGACAGATAATAGCACTGCTTATTTCAAAAAGTAGAGGACATCTGGCATTTTAAACTTTGAATCTTAAATAATTTATTATACTGAGCAGTAGGCCTGGCTATATGAGATTCTATTTCAAAGAGCAAAGAAACATGAGGCTACATTCTAAGAACTGGGAATAAACTCAGTGAAAATATTTCAATTTTCAAGATTATAAGAGAAGATCACACCACCCCTGAAATCCCATACATGTCTGGAGGGTGACAAGTTACTCACTAATTTCAGTCTCTCAGAAGAACTCCAAATATTCTCATACAATGAAGATGAACTCCCCTGGCTCTAATGAATATTCAACCACCACTCTATCTTACCCTATTTACTTCAACCTAATAGTTTTCCTCTACTCCAACCAGGCCAAGTCTATGATTTTCTCTCCCAAGAAACACATTTGTTATTGCTTTTCTTTTAAAATATATAGAGTGTCTTTAAGTTTCTTTCAAGTCTTCTTTCACTCAGCACAGAAGGTAAGCTCCAAGGGATCAGGACAGGTAAGAATTTTAGGTGATTCTTGCCACTGAATCCCCTGGGCTCAAAAAAGTGCCTAGAACCAGTAAATTGTTAATAAATGTTATTGTAATAGAAAACAATAAATGAAAACTTTAATCAATAACAAAGTCATCATGACAGCTTTGATAATTGTGTATAGCAATTTAGTGTGCATGTACTGTACCAGAGATTCCAAAATGTTACCTCAGTTTGTTCTTTAATTCTTATAACAACTCTGTGAGGTAGAATATTCTATTTAGGTTTCACTGTAAAACTGAAAACCTAAAATGAGTTTGACCAAAATGTTCAAAGATGTCATTTACATGGTCATTTAGGTCCTCTCCTCCTTTAAGTAGTTGAATAGAAATATTCAGTAATGATATTCTACATATCTCTATAGTTGCATCATAGATGGATTATCAGTGTTTTCTTTACTCCTGGAAATAGAGTATTAGTGCTTTTAAATCTGAATAGACAAACAATTCTAGAGCTCCAGAGCAAATCAGAAACTTCATTCTTAAGATTTTGTTCCTCAATGTCTACTCTTAGTAACAAAATCTGTGTAGTCAGGGTTCTCCAAAAAAACAGAAGCAATGAGATCTATGTACATATATAATTTTTTTTTCTCTTTCATTTGAATTTTGAAGGTTAGGCCAGCAGAGTATACCTCCAGGCAAGAGTTGTTATAGCTCAACATATAAGGCAATCTGGAGATGTGGATCATCTTCCTCTAGGGACCTCTGCCTTTTTCTCTTAAGATCTTTAACCCATTGAACAAGATCCACCACATTATGGAGTGTAGTCTATACTACTCAATTTTACTGATGTAATTTCTCCTGAAAAAGATACCTTCACAACAGCATTTAGAGTTGTGTTCAACCAAATATCTGAGTCTTATGGTCTAGCAAAATTGACACATAAAATAAGCAACTTCAATGGCAAAGCTAAGTTGATATGGGCCTCAGGAAACACTTGCTCAAAAAATGTTAAGAATTATCTACCTAAAAAGATGAGAAGCTGGGACAATTTCTAGGCACCTCTACCACACACGATTGGTTGATGTTCTACCTCAAGGGTTCAAGGCTCCCTGTTCTTCCTGACTGTATATCCATGCTAGTGTAAATGGATTCATGTGGCATTGGACATGTTCTTGGATATAATATATTAGATACAGAAGAATATGAAGTTGTAGGGTATTGTCCATAGTGGCTACAACTGTAATCAGTGCAATTAGAGAAAGAAAGTGTCTTCCAGAGTTCCAAATCCATATTCCTAGCCCTGTAACTTCTGCACCTACAATTGTAACAGACTAATAATCATCTTATATATAATATACATAGCATGGTTATTTTATTTGTCCCACTTGCTGGTCTTCTAGTGTTTTCTTTATTAGCTAATGACACAAATGCTCAACAAATTGAATATTTATAACAGTTGAAGGTATCCTAAGTCTCCATGAATTTCCCCATTTCTACTGCTGCCATTTTATTCCAAATCACTGTCAATTCTTGCTGAATAAACCACAATAGGTTGCAGAATGTGCATTTAAAAATATAATTCAGATCCTGTAATTTCTATGCTCAAGAGATGCCATTGTCTTTGTATCACAATCAAAATAAAACCCAAACATTTTATGTGATCCAACTCTTTCTTAGCCATTGAACACCATCTCCTAACTCTTCCCATTTCTTCATGTTTGTAGTCAAATCATAATGCAGTCCAGTATTTGCTCACAATTGACTTTCTCAGCAAGACTTACCAAGAACTCTTTAACTGAAATCATCCACCATTTCCTTGACTCCTAACATCATGCCCTGTGCCTCCCCTTATTTTATTTGGTTTCACACATTTATCAATAACTAAACCTGGCAGTACAGTATGCATTTATTTGTTTCTTTCTCTCTGCCATTAAAATGTAAGCTTCAGAAGGACATATTTGAGGGACCTTATTCGTATCTTCACTTCTTATTCCTAAAAATGTGAGTAATGAATAATAAATAAATGAGATTTTTACTAGTTATTTTTTTTTAAATTTTTTATCGTTGGCTGTTCAAAACATTACATAATTCTTGATATATCATATTTCACACTTTGATTCAAGTGGGTTATGAGCTCCCATTTTTACCCCAAATACAGATTGCAGAATCACATCAGTTACACATCCATTGATTTACATATTGCCATACTAGTGTCTG
>NW_025999842.1:15036945-15052864 GCF_001458135.2 Marmota marmota marmota | reverse complement strand
CGCTGGGCCTGCTCTGTGGATGGTCACAGTTCCCTCTACCTTGCCGGCGCAGGGGGAGGGGGTGGCTCTGCCTCTCAGCAGGCCGCTGCTCCTCTTCTGCAGGTGGGTCGCAGGCCCGCCTACCTTGCAGGAGTGATTGGAAGCTCTGTCCCGCCGGGGGCCACTGGGCCTTTTGTGTCGGTGGTCCCAGTTCCACCTACCTGGCAGGCGCGGGGGGTGGGGGACGGCTCTGCCCCTCAGCAGGCCGCTGGGCCTGCTCTGTGGATGGTCACAGTTCCCTCTACCTTGCCGGCGCAGGGGGAGGGGGCGGCTCTGCCTCTCAGCAAGCTGCTGCTCCTCTTCTGCCAGTGGGTCGCAGGCCCGCCTACCTTGCAGGAGTGATTCTTTACTAGTTATTGAGTTAAAATGATTCTTAGATTTAGACATGTATGTTCAATAACAATTAAGAGGTAAATTTAAATATTAAAGCCCTGTATATATTAAAAATAAAATAAAATAGTTGGGATAAGTATGTAGTATAACAAATCACTTTTTGTGTTTGTGTGTAGTGTTGGGCTTTAAATCCAGTGTTTTACATATACAAAGCAAATATACTATCACTAAGCTCAATCTCCAGCCAAAACAATTATTTCTGAAAAAACTATGCAGAACATTAAAATTTACTAATACTCATATAATTAATGTATATGGAATTTTAATTTACAATGTTTGAATCAGAATTTTATTACTTGGTGGTTTAAGTAATTCTATAAAGATAGAGGGCCACAATAGTATCTAGATATGTAATATATATAAAATTATACATATATATATTTTTTAATAATGGAGATCGAACATAGGGGCTCTATTTTTAAGCTACCTCTCTAGCACTTTTTACATATAATTTTTTTTTGAGACAAAGTTTTACTTAATTTGTCCAGGGCATCTTGGAACTTGAAATCCTCTTGCTCAGCCTCCCAAATAACTGAAGTTACAGGCATACATAAAATATGTATTTTGTTTATGTTGGTTTTATAAATTTTAAAAATATGGCTTACAGCACTTCTTGGTATGTATTCTTTTCTTCATTTTAATTTTAAAAAAGTAAACATTTATTTTATATTCTATTAAGATTTTTCTTAGCAGAATTAATATTTATTCCCTATTTGACTTTTTTTTAATCCACATGTTTGGCATTCTAGAATCCATGCAATTCTGCCCCAATAAATATGCATTTAATACTGTTAATTAAATGATAGCTAACATTGAAATTTGTAATAGATTCTGTGCCAGAATTAAGGCAGCCTGAAAATAACTCCAAGTCTAAACAAACTAAAATCAAAAACATTTTTCAGTATTTAACAATATAAAATTATAATTTGAATTCATAGTTTACAATTTGACATTCCCAAGGGGAAGGCAGTGGTATTTTTGAATGTTTAATTTTAAAGAAAATAAAAAGTGAATAACTTTATATTTTATCTTGACATTTAAGATATTAAAATACTTATTATTACTATTTTTATTATTATATTGATAATTGGCTTACAGTTTTTGTATAGTGCTTGATGAATGATGAATAAATGAGTTAAGAGCAAAACAATATTCATGTTTTTTTTTTAAATGGTCCAAACACAACTCCTTTCTCTGACACTAGTTTAATTTTTTGTGAAGTAACTTGAGAAAGTAGATGAGTATTCTAAAACTTACTTTCAATGGAAAAATTTTAGATTATCCCTTTAGAGTTCCATAAAATCAGCAACTACTGTCTCCCGATGATGATGTTGACCCAATGGCCAATTTATGGCTATTTTCATATAAAGCATTGTCATTATTCTTTTCCTTTAACTTTTGTGTAAGTTCTTCATTATAAATTATATAGATTTAGACAGGTTTATATAAATTTCTACACACTTGCTGTACTGATATTTGATATTATACTTTTTCAAATACAGTTTTTCAAAAACTCTGTCCTTTCACATCAACGATCTATTTCCATCTCTCCCATTTTATCCTCTAAATCATAAACATTTTTTCTCCACATAGGAATACACTCTGTAAGTTTTCCAGGAGATCTGACATTGCAAAGAATCACAATTTCTTACGCCATCTTTCATTTCAGACACATACTAATCTGATTTGTGTTTTCAATCCAGGTCTTCTTTGCCTAACTTGGTTTTAGATTCCATTTGACCGTTAAGTGTTTCAATATTATGTTGTTTTCCTCCTGGCAGAATTATTTTCTCAAATCAAATCTCTTTTTACCAAGGGAGTGAAACTGATATTTTTGAACACCCTTAGATGCTATCTTCAGCTTCACGGTGAAGCATCACCACCATCCTGCATCTGCACAACACCATCCAGCACAAATCTGCTGCTCCATATGTCGCATCATTCAAGGAGATTACAATGGGCTTGAATTTGTAACTTAGTCACAGATTCCCTGGAGACAATCCACAGGAAAAAATACTGCTCAAGCCAACATTTAAATCTTTGCCTAGAGCTACCCCACACCAAAGAGAAATATAATGAGGATGAAAGTACAAGCCCCACATTCAATTGCCACATTTTTTTCATTTTTTGAGGAGTTTGTCCTGTTCTTGTGATTCCTTTCTGTTGGTACTGGCAGTTGCCACGTGGGCTTTATTTTTAAATTTAAATACTTTATTTTATGGCAGTGTTGCCCATTGCATTATATTCGTTGCAAGCACTTATTCCTTTAAAAAAAAGAATTTTCTTTTTTTTTAATATATTAATTTTTTTTATATGGGTTGTTCAAAACATTACAAAGCTCTTGACATATCATATTTCATACATTAGATTCAAATGGGTTATGAACTCCCATTTTTACCCCAAATACAGATTGCAGAATCACATCAGTTACACATCCACATTTTTACATAATGCCATATTAGTGACTGTTATATTCTGCTACCTTTCCTATCCTCAACTATCCCCCCTCCCCTCCCCTCCCATCTTCTCTCTCTACCCCATCTACTGTAATTCATTTTTCTCCTTGTTTATTTTCCCATTCCCCTCACAACCTCTTATATGTAATTTTGTATAACAATGAGGGTCTCCTTCCATTTCCATGCAATTTCCCTTTTCTCTCCCTTTCCCTCCCACCTCATGTCTCTGTTTAATGTTAATCTTATCCTCCTGCTCTTCCTCCCTGCTCTGTTTTTAGTTGCTCTCATTATATCAAAGAAGACATTTGGCATTTGTCTTTTAGGGATTGGCTAGCTTCACTTAGCGTATTCTGTTCTAGTGCCATCCATTTCCCTGCAAATTCCATGATTTTGTCATTTTTTAGTGCTGCATAATACTCCATGGTGTATAAATGCCACATTTTTTTTTATCCATTCATCTACTGAAGGGCATCTGGGTTGGTTCCACAGTCTAGCAATTGTGAATTGTGCTGCTATGAACATCGATGTGGCAGTATCTCTGTAGTACGCTCTTTTAAGGTCTTCAGGGAATAGTCCGAGAAGGGCAATAGCTGGGTCAAATGGTAGCTCCATTCCCAGGTTGGCACATCCTTCAGTTGTTTAAGGATAGAGACTAGAAGCCTACATAAGGAAAAAGAGAAAAGTACACATTTCTATCACTCTAAAACTGAGAGGAAAGAATTGAAGTATACAGTGATGATTAGAGGGTATCTTTGAATCTAGTGTACCTGTTTTTCAGCCACAGACAGTAGATATACTCTGCTCACAACATGTTGGCAATTAATGAGACCTGAAAGATTAGCTGTTTTGAACAATTGAACAATGCCCAGAAGAAAGATAACTAAAAAAAAAATACAGCTAACATAGCTGAGTGTACAAATTGCTCCCTTCCCAACATATGCACAATGGCAGATAGCATGGAAGGATGGGGCAGTGACATTGAGAATGACATTCACTAATAAGAAAGAAAGTATTCACTTTAAAATAAAAACAATAATTGTGTAGAAATGATCTCATCTTATACAAGTATGTTGACAATATTTATTCTTTTTCTTTGGTGGTGGTGGTGATGGGGGTTGAACCAAGGGCGTTGTGCATCATACACAAGCAGTCTTCCAACTGAGCTAGTTCCCCAGCCCCAACAATATTTATTAATAATACATAAAATGTATATTTGGTGTATATGATTCTCAATAATATATTTTGAAGTCTAATTTGGAGGAACAATTATAATATAACATGATGTAATATAATATAAATATTAAAAATCTATACAAAGGTATCTTCTCAGAACCAAAGATCAGTTCATTTGTGTTTTGGAATTATTATCTCAATCACAACAAAAATCATCATCAAATGAACTGGACTCTCTATATCTTTTAAGTCCTAAAGATTGTTCCTTTTCTATCTATTTCAGTTCATTGGTCAATAATACAAAACACTCTGTAATTCTGTCTCTCATCTTCATTTGGAGAACAGAAATATAGCAATTGCAACATTTCAGAATATATTTTGCAAGTAAAGAAGAATAATTGGACTCTGAATAAGAATGTAACCATAATAAAATCTATACACAAGAGTGTACATATACCTTTGCAAATACTTTCACCTTTGTTTTTGCCCACCATCCCAACTTTCTTTGCCTAATGCCGCAGTCTGGCTGGGCACAAATGCCGCAGTCTGGCTGGGCACACAATCACTAGCCACCACACAGCTTGTAGATTCAAACAGCAACTCTTTATTCCCGAACTCACACCAGCCGTCTACAATCACGTTCTGGGGAAATCCACGTTCTCTGCCCAAATCCACCTCCACTGGGCTTCTATCTCCCCCAAAAAAACTCTGAATCCCGTGAGAACTCAAGGGAAACTCTGACAGCAGGATACGCCCTGTTCCCAGCAGGAATAATCTTAAACCTGGAACGCCCTAAACCCGATTATCCTAAACCGGAAACACCCTAATCCGCCCTGGTCCTTGAGCAAGGTCACCTACATTCAATGTCACTGCAACATGGGGTACACTGGCAAGGAAATTGTCATACCTACTTGGCTAATGGCTCCCAGCAGCCTAAAGTTACATTTTCTTATCCTTTCATAACTCAATTATTTTTCTGATTCACAAAAGTAGAATTTAAGTTTCTCCCTCCTCTCCTTTGCCAATTCCCTTTTACTATACCTCTTACCTTCTGTCCTCTAATTCATAAACATTATTATGTATTAATTTTAATTATGAAGGAGTATATGTATTAATGGCAAAAACAAAAATATCATTGTTTATCAAAATATTACCTACCATATACAAAAAAATTCAATAATAATTAATTTATTACTGAATGTATAAAATGAACAAAAGAGTGTCAAATTCTCCCTCGGAAATTTTGACACTTCTTTTCAGTTCTACCATATTGGAGTTTATAAATGGCTAAGAGAAAAACATGTGAAATAGTTAAAGAATAGCCAGGATTGGGGTATTATTAGAAAAGAATATAGTAATAATATTTTTAAAATGGCAATAGTCTTCATTGTGAGATACAGTAACTTCAACAGTAAAAATTTTATAAAAAATAAGTTGCTCTTTTTACAATTACCAAAGTTCACAATTGCTATCTCTCATCCCCTTAAGGATATTTATATAGTGAATTCAACAAGAAAAGGTGGTAAAAGACATTTGATCATTTGCTTTTGTCATTGCTTCATGTAAAAATAGAATAAACAGTGAAGAAAAGCCCTATTTCTATTAACATTGGTGTTTAGAATTTTTGAATGAAAATTTAACAGTGAATTATGATACTAGGAAACTAAATTTGTCATGATCATATATGAATCACTTGGAAGAAATTACTATCAGTCAAAGATTATTTCTCTAGGTAGGTGAATGCTTACCTAGAGTTTAAAAGAGATAAAATAGCATTCATTAAATGACTATTACATAGACAAAACAAATATTGTGCTGGAATTGCTGTGCCTTCACTAAACAAGAGTTAGTGTCCTTGTTTAAAATTTTATAAGACCTTATTGTTCTACTGTAACCAGCCCTGTAGGTATCAGTTTATGGAGTACTGAGACAACATAGGAAGAAGGGGAGAGAAGGAAAAGCCTCATAGAGAGGGTATGTGGAAGAATGGGGCCTCTTGCAGTAAACCAAAGAGGAGAGTGAGAGTTAACAAGAAGAAGTCTAACATTGTAAACTCAGAAGAGTTCTCAGGATAGGTAGACCGCACCAGCAAGTGATAAGCAATTATTGTCTTTCTGTGTGTGTGTGCGCGTGCGCATGCACACCTTCTTATTACCTGAGTTTTGAACTTCAAGAGAAAGACCAACGAGTTGTAGATGATGTTTGTAACACCATCTGGAGGATATGGAGGATATTGACATGCAGATCCCACCCTTTATGCAGAAATTTCGCCAAGAGAATCCCACTCATGACAGGTACACTGCCAAGGAAACCAAGTTTGCATCTGAAAGAGCAGAGCAGAATTTCTTAGATTTTGTGAGAGTTTAATAATATTTTATGAATTTGTGGTATATTGATCCATAATAGCTTCGATGGTTCAAAGATCATTTTATAATAACAAAATGAAAAGAGAAAACTTCTTTCACCATTTGCCCTCATGACCCGTGGCTGCCATTTTCTCAATCTCTAATTATTTTATAGTTAATAAAGGAGAAGGAGTTCTTTCTAAAACTTTTGCTTGCGGCTCAGGGTCTGAACTCACAGTGCTGATTGAACGACTTAATCTGAAAAGGAGAAAGCTTAATTATACACTGCGAGAATTTCTAAAATTAGTTTATTAAATTGGGACTAACCCAAAGCTATTTCTTTAAGATAGAAATGAAAAGGAAGTTGACTTGAATTATGAATAACAAGAGAAGTACATGAGATACTTAATGTATGTGAGATAAATAATGTATGTGAGATAAATAAATTAGATTAAAGGATCACTAAATATTGATTATCGTACATTTATGAAATAATTAGATATTGTGCTGTCTTTGAATTAATAATTTAAGTAAAATATATTAGAATCACATAGGTTCACTTTTGAAAGCAAATTTTGCAAGGAGGAAGAATTTTAGAATTGTTTCTAAATTAATAATGAGATGGGCATCTTCATTTACCACTTTGGTTCATTAAAGCAGAACAGTGAGGTCAGCGTCTATAGCAAATAACACAAGTTTGCAGAAAAGCATAACCATAGTTACATCTTTAATTAATTAACAGAGTTGTCTATAACTATACTTTAATAAAAAATTTCTTTCACATTATGTATCCCCAATTTTATACAGTAACAAACCTCATAATAAAATCATAGGAAACTTCAGGAATATAAAGGAATTCCCTTAAACTGATGGAAAGAGAAAATGCAATTTCATGGAATTGATAGGATATAAGAGGGTAAAGTAAAGCTGACATTGAGTTTTATCTAGTCTCTCCCTTATCTTTATAAATAAGCTAAATCATCTTCATTTTCAAAAACTTTTTAATATATTTTAGTCAACATTTACTAATTGTAAAAGTGATGTGATTTAGAGATATTTCAATACATTTACACAGCACACACTAATCAAATTCTGCATCACTTTATTTCCACTTTCCTTTGCTTATCTTCCCAAAATCTAGTAATTGCTATTCTACTTTCAGTTGTACTTTATTTTTTAACTTCTACATATGAGAGGGAATATGCAATATTTGTCATTCAGTGCCTGGCTTATTTCACTCAACATAATGCCCTTCAGTTCCATTCATTTTTGCTGCAAATGAGAGGATTTTGTTCTTCTTTATGTCTGAATACTATTCCATGGTATATATGTACCATATTTTCTTCATCCATTCATCCTAGATATGCACTTATCCTGGCTACCCTGCATAGTGCCACAATTAATTTGGCATACAGGGGTCTTCTTGCTTTACTGATTTCATTACCTTTGGATATAAACCAGAAGTGGGAAAGATGGATCATATTGTAGATATGGCTTTGCTTTTTAAAGAAACTCCATACTATTTTCCATAAATGGTTGTACTACTTTACATTTCTACACAGTTTGTGAGATTCCTTTTTTCCCCCATATCTTCACTAGGCATTTTTTTTTTGAGATGTTGTTTTGCTTTCCTATTGATGATATTCATTGTAATTGGAATGAGATGGAATATCATTATAGTTTTGACTTCCATTTACTTAATAGTTAATGATCTTATTTTTACATTTTTGCTAGTCATTTTTTTCTTATTTTGAGAACATTTATTTCATTTTAACTTTTTTTAATCGTTTATTTTAATTGCTTTTTTTTGTTAAAAAGTTTGAGTTTCTTATAAATTCTGATGAAAAGTGGCAAATATTTTCTGTCATTCTCAAAGTTTCCTCTCCATTCTGTTGTTTCCTTTGTTCTGCAGAAACAGTCTAGTCTGATGTAATCCCACCTCTCTGTTTTTGCTTTTAATCCCTGTGCTTTGGGGGGTCTATAAAAAATAACTACCTATTCAGTTGTCTTGAAATATTTTCTGCTTTCTTCCAACAGTTTCATAGTTTCAGGTATTACATTTAGGTATTTGACCAATTTGGGGATAGTTTTTCTACCAAGTGAGAGAGAAAGCTCAAATGTCTATATTCTGACCATGAATATACACTTTTCCCCCACACTATTTATTGAAGGAGCTGTTCTTTCTCTACCATTTTTGGGGCCCTTGTAGAAAATTGGTTGGCTCTAGATAAGCAGGTTTATTTCTGTGATCTCCATTCTCCTTTGTTGGTCTGTATCTGTTTATATGTCAGTACTATGCTGTTTTGTTTTGCTTTGTCTGACTATGTAGTATGTCTGTGATATCCCTTGTAAGCCATCCTCTTTTTTATCTCTACTTTTATTATTTGGAAAGTCTTTCTATTTGCTGTATCTTCTTCAATTTCTTCCAATATTGTTTTATAATTTTCATTGTAGATATCTTGGATATGGGGGAGTATTATGAATGAGATAACTTTTAAATTTCTTCCTCATCAATCTTATTGTTACTGTCTTGCTACTGATTTTTACATGTTAATATTGTATCCTACAACAATTTTTTTTAGTTGTAAGAGTCTTTTCGTTTAATATTTAAATTTTTCTATATATGGTATCATATCTTCTGCAAACAAAGATAATTTGATTTCTTCCTTTCCTATAGATATGCTTTTTATTTCCTTCTCATTCATAATTGCTTTAATTAAAACTTCTAGAGTTATATTGAATAAGAGCATTGATAACCTAGCAGGGTAGTGCATGCCTATAATCCCAGGAGCTTGGGAGGCTGAGGCAGGAGGATCAAGAGTTCAAAGCCAGCCTCAGTAATAGTGAGGCTATAAGCAACTCGTGAGACCCTGTCTCTAAATAATATATAAAATAGGGCTTGGGATGTGGCTCAGTGGTTGAGTGCCCCTGAGTTCAGTCCCCGGGACCAAAAAGCACAGGTATTGGACACTTTGTCTTGTTCCAAATCTTAGAGGAAATGCTTTTGGCTCTTCCCTATTCAGTAAGATATTTGTTGTGTGTTGGTCCTCTGTAGGCTGTATTATGTTAGGGAACAACCCTTCTGTACCTAATCTGTTCATAGTTTTTCTTCATGAATGGATCTTGAATTTTACCAAATGTTTTTTCTGCATATATTAAGATGATCATATGATTTTTATTTTTCATTTTGGAAACATGATGCATTATGTTTATTGATTTGCATACATTGAAACATCCTATATTCATGGGATGGATCCAATTTGATCATGGTGAAAGATCTTTTTGATTAATATTGAAAATATTTACTAGTATTTTAAAAAGATTTTTGCATCTACATTCATTAGGAATATTAGTCTATACTTTTCTATCTTTGTCATATTTATATTTTATTTCTGTAACAAAGTAATGCCTGTCTTGTGGAATGAGTTTTTCAATTCTTTGAAATGAGTTGAGAAGACTTGGTATTGGTTCATCCTTAAATATTTCATCGACTTAAAGAGTAAAGCCATCCAGTTCTGGACAACATTTCATGAAAGACATTTTTTAATATATGAGGTGTGCCAAAAAAACTATGTTTGTGACAATGCAAGAAGGTTCAAAAGTGAAATAATTAGGTTAAGAGATCCTAAAATCAGTGCATTCATCTATTGACAGAGATTAACTGGGTGGTAATTATAGGCAAATTGGGTGTGACTGGAGAAGACAAGTGGGGGGTGCAGTGGGGCTTGCCTGTGGACTATATGTTTTGTCCATGGTGAGTGGAACTCACTTTCTCTGCTTTCTGTTCACAATGTCATGGGCTACTTGCTTTTGCCATGCCCTTCCACCATGATATTCTGCTTCATCTTGGACCCAGCGTCCACCACTGAAGACTGAATCTCTGACAAACCATGAGCCAGAATAAACTATTCCTCTTTTTAGTTGTTCTTCTTGAGTGTTTTGGTCACACAGATGCAACAACTAACTAAAATACATTTTTTTAGTAATTCAATCTCAATGATTATGATTGATTTGTTTAGGCTTCTATGTCTCAAGATGAAACCAGTCTTGAAAATCAGGATCTGGTCCCACTCCCCCAGTGTTCAAGATGGACCATCTGAGAAACACCAAGGCAAGCAAAGAAAAGAAGTTTTATTTAAGGACTAGAAGAAAAAGAGAGACAGGGGGAGAGAGGGACTTCTCCAACAAGGGAGTTCAGAGATATTGCCCTTGAGAGTGGGGGTGTCTTGCCCCCTTTCTAGATTTTAGGTTTCCTTTCTTCTCATGTCCCCTCCTCCTCTTATCTTGTTTACATGGCTGTGGGAAAGGAGCCATCCAGTGGTACTTCTCCCTATTTTCCACATCTGCCCAGAAAGGCAAGAAGGGAGCCACCCAAGGGGTACTAACAACTCCTCACTTACTGGGAGGAACAGTTCCCTGCAGTCAACCCCTTGGCAACCCCTGAGGAGAGGGAAGTGCTCTGGAGTTATTAGCAGTTTATTTCCTTCTGAACCGGTCCTCATCTTCCTGACCAATCATTCTTTATCTACACTGACTCTCCTTTTGCCCTGGTCTCAGTGATTCAGTTTCAGTAAATTGTAGGTATCCATAAATTTATCCATTTCATCTAGGTTTCCCAATTTGTTGGTATGTAGTTGTTAAAAACAGACCCCATGACACTTTTTATTTCTGTAGTATCAGTTTTAATGTTTTCTTTTTATTTCTGATTTAACTTATTTCACTCATTTTTTTTTAGTTTAGCTAAAGATTTTTTTATTTTGTTTATCCTTTTTTAAAATAAATTAATTTTTAATTGATTTTTTTATCATATTTTGATCTCTATTTAATTTATTTCTTCTCTAATCTTTCTATCAAGTTTAGATTTGGTGTGATTTTGCAGTTTTAGGTCCTTGAGAAGAATGTTAGGCTGCTTATTTCAAATTTCTAATTTTTTTTAATATGGGTATATTTATTGCTATAAACTTACTTCTAAGTGCTATTTTTGCTTTATCTCAAAGGTTTGTGATATTGTATTTGTTTCAAAAACTTTTAAAATTCCCTTTGATTTCTTCAGTGACCTATTTATTGGTCAATCAGTAGCATGTTGTCACATCTCCATGAATTTATATCATTTCTGAAGTTTCTTTTGTTGTCAACTTCTAGTTTTGTTTCATTTTGTCAGACAGTATAAACGATATGATTTTGACTTTTTAAAATCTGTTGAGAAATGTTTTATAGTCTAATGCATGGCCTATTTTGGAGAATATTTCTTGTGCTGAAGAAAATTATGTGTATTCTGTAGCTATTGCATGAAATGTTCTGTATGTATTTGTTAAGTTCAATTGACCTATACTATAGTATAATTCTTTGTTGATTTTCTGTCTGTACAACCTGTACATTGATGAAAGAGTGATGTTGAATTTTTCAGCATTGTTGAATAGGATCTTCTTTCTCTTTCCTTTAAATAATGTTTGCTTTATAAAAGTTTGTTCTATGGTGTTAGTGCATATATATTTACAATAGTTATACTTTCTTTTTGAATTGTTACTTAATCATTATTTTCCCTAACAGTTTTTGTTTTTTAGTTTATTTTATCTAATATATAAGGATAGTTAATTCTGTTCACTTTTGATTTTTATTTCCCTAGACTTTTTCTTTCTTTTAACTTTCAGTTTTTTATTTTGTTTTGTTTTGTTTTCTGGTGAAGTAAGTCTCTCACAGGCAGGATAATATTGTGTCTTGTATTTGTATCCATGCAAGAGATCTGTATCTTTTAAATGGAGTATTTAGTCCATCTACATTCAAGGTTATTATAGATCCATAAAGACTTACTCCTATCATTTTACTCAGTATCTCCTATTTGTTTTGGATATCATTTTTTAATTCTTCCTCTCTTATTCATCTTTGCGGTTTGGTGGCTAATTATGTTAAAAATGTTTGATTATTTTCTATTTTTGTTTTGCATTTCTATTTTGTCCATGAATTTTTCATTTTCATGATGGTAGTTATGTTTCTCTTGCTTCTGGATTGAAGACTCCCTTAAGCATCTTTTCTAAGTCCTGACTGGTGCTGACAAAAATTCCTTTAGTTTTTACTTGTCATTATTTTTTTTTTCCTTTGTTACCAAAGGATAGCTTTGCTAGATATAGTATTCTTGGTTTCCAGTTATTTTCTTTCAGATCTTGGAATATGTGCTTCCATTTCCTTCTGACAGATAAAATTTCTACTATGCAATCTATTAGTTTAATATTTGTTTCCTTAAATGTCATTTCTAATTTTCTCTTACAGTTTTTAGAATTCTTTGTCTTGTCCTTTAGACAATTTGATTACATTAGGTGAGGGTGAGGATATGTTCTGATCATTTCTATTGTATCCTATTGGACTTTTGTACCCATGGGAAAGTTGTCGATATCTGTCCCCAGATTAAGGACTTTTTAAAATATTATTTCATTGAATAGTTTTCCATGTCTTTCCTTTATTTGTCTCCCACATGTTTCCAAAATGCAAATATTTGTTCAGTTAATACTGTCCTAAATGTCTTATAAGTGTTCTTTACTCTTTTTTATTTTCTTTGCTCTGACTAGGATATTTCAAAAGACCTGTTTTCAAGTTCAGATTCTATTATTTTTTTACTTGATTTAATCCTGATGATCTTTTCATCTGTGTTCTTTTATTTGTTGTATTTGGTTTTTCATTTCCAAGATTTCTATTTGTATTTTTTTTTTTTTGGCAAGATATTTCTCTCATTACTGAATTCCCTGCACTTTTCCTAATTTTGTTAAACTGTCTGCCTATATTTTGTTGAATCTCATTGAACTTCCCTGTAATTCTTCTTTTAACTTTTTAATTAGGCATTTCATAGGTGTCAGTTTCTTTGGGATCTGTTGCTAGAGAGTTTGTGTTTCTTTGGAGGTGTCATGACACCTTGTTTATTTATTTATTTTTGTTTTGTTTTGTTATGTTTGTTTGTTTGTTTTTTTCATTTCATATTTCTTGTGCTTCTACACTGAGATTGGCACATCTAATGGACCAGTTGTCTCTACCAATTTATGCAGTTACCTTTGTAGTAAATGGCTTTCTCTTAAAAATGTGTCTTGGGTTTGATATTCGATATGGGCTTTGTTTCTAGTTGGGTACTACAGTGTAATCATGCCACAGCTCCCTTGGCCGTAATTAATTACTATAGGCAAAGCATGGGGAGTGGTGAAGTCAAAAGAGGCAACTTTCTCCAAAGGTCACCCAGGAGTGGGTGCACTGCTATGGCTCAGGCATACTGGTGAATACAGTTACCAAAGTGAAAATACCACTGCATGTCCACCCAGAAGGACATGCAGAAGGGTGGTACCAGTAAGGCAATGGAAATTTATTTCATTAGGCTAAAGTGAGCTCTGCTGCTGGAAAGGACCTCTGGATTTGGTAGCTCCAACAGTAGAGAAGGGCTTAACTTACCTGCCTTCAGACAAGATAGCAGGCCCACACACTACATGGAGAGAAATGGCAAAGAGAATCACAACACCTTGTCTGAGGTGCTTATACCCAGCCACAAGCTCAACATCTGCCCAGTGATGGCACAAGGTAGGGCAGCAGTGGTGCACCACACAGGAATTGCTCTCCACCCTGATGGGAGAGGAGTATGCACTCACAAACACTGAAGTGTCTGCAGTGGGTAGGAACTGCATGGGTTCCCATGTTTCTGGCACTGGGCCAGGACCATACACAGCTGGCCATGGTCTGTTTCCAGAGATTAAGTGCCCCGGTTTCTCAGTTCTTGAGCTTGGCACTCTCTATTCCTCTTTGTGCCGAAAACTCTGTTCTTTGTGATGGAGGACACAGAGCAGGCTTGGATGCTGTAGTAACAGTTCCTGTGTTGGTCCAATATGAATCTGTGAGTATGCAATCTCCACATATTGACATAATGTGGCATGCTGCAGTCTGGCCGCAGCAAACTAACCTGGACGGGGGGTGACAAGGAACTTGTGAAGGTTGATACAGCAGGAGTGGGAGCCGTTTATTGTAGGACAGGAGGGGTATATATACATTACACACAGCTTATCTTAATTAACATAAACTAGATACAGCAGTCAACCAATAAGGAATCTCCACACTTAATGGCTCCCTGGCATTACTTCACAAACCACTCCCTTTGGCAAAATGCCAGGCGCCATCTTGATTTGTTTACAGACCCTAACAGTGGCAAAATGTTATATATTCTAAAGATGGGGATGTGTAGGGATTTCTGAACTCACAGAGCAGTAGGCACTTGGATAATCTCTCCCACCTCAAAATGACACCTAGTCACAGTAGCCTGGGCTCTGGTGGCTTACCCCTGCAAAAATTGAGTTCCTTCTCTAAAGCAAAGTCACTTTGTGGACTCCAGACTGCACCCCTAACAAGGCTGCAAGCTTGTAACAACTGTGACTTTCTATAATTAGGATTACAGGATTTTATGCTGATGGTCTTTTCTGGGATTCTACATTAAGCCTTTCCCCCTCAAAAGGAAAGTCAGCCCCTGGATGGAGATCCAGGGTGGCAGCTGATAGGTTGCCCTGTTTCTTCTTTAGTATTTTTGCCTTGTGAGTCTTATATGATTCAAGTCTCTCTTCTGCTGTGTTCCAGCATTCTCCCACAGTCAATGATGTCAAATTGCAGCTAACCAGATGTTACTTTTGTTATCTGTGGTGGAGGAGATGGTTGTTGGGCTTGTGTCAAGTCATCATTTCCATGGATGGAAAGAGTCTGCTTCCTAGAGATACCAATTTTCTATTGCCTTTGGAAACACCTGGAACATTCAGAAAACAGCTGGAAGAGAAGAAGAATAGTGTGGATTAAGAAGTAAACTGATGTGGACTGGTTTTATATTCTCCTGCCCAACCTCTATACACATTAGCTTCAGGGACAGAATCCAAACTCAGAGCCTACAAGCAGCACTGGGAGAACTTCATAGTCTAGAAGTTCCAGGCTGTTAAACCACTCATGTCAATAGTTCCTTTACTCAAATATTCTTGTTAAGTGTCTTTAAAACCTTATCTTTAGGGTTGACTAAAAACTTAACACAGGTTAAATTAGCATATTCTTGGATTATGCTAATTTTATTCAATTGATAGGAGAATTCAAACAGGAGATTAATAAAACATGTTTCAAAGATATTTTAATATATATTTTCTTTTACTCCTAGAGATTATTCTTCTGACTGAGGATAAAAAGTTAAGCAAAAGGGAAGCTTGTTTAATCTCACATCTCTTCTTGTTCCTCTGTATTCTGCACATGCTATATCACATCTTACTATGCTACTACTGTCAGCTATTCAATAAAAATCTTCTGTTACCTCTTGGTACATTGTGGTTTTTTTTCAGTTTGTACATTAATATCTATCCAATGAACCCCTGACTTTATGTTTACATATCCCCCACCAATTAGCCTATGAGCTATTTATATACAAACCTACAAACGTATATATATACACACACTATATATATGAGAACATATATATTTTATATTATATATGTTAGAAGATTATATACATATACAAATATA
>NW_025999842.1:15033332-15035933 GCF_001458135.2 Marmota marmota marmota | reverse complement strand
TATATATATATATATATATATATATATATATATATATATATTATTAACATGTGCATCACTATGGCTAACAGTGTTTTAGTCAACTTTCTTCATTGCTATGACTAAAGGACCCAACCAAAACAATTTTGAGGAGGAAAAGTTTATTTGGAAGCTTATGGTTTCAGAGGTCTCAATCCATAGACAACAGGCTCCATTCCTTGTGGCTTGAGTTCTGGTAGAACATGGCAGAAGAATGTGGCAGAGGTAAACAGCTTACATGGTGATCAGGAAGCAGGGAGACAAGAGTCTCTACATTCCAGAGAAAATATATATACTCCATAGACAAATCCCAATGAGCTATTTCTTCCAGCCATACCGACCTGCTAACAATTACCACTCAGTTAATCACATCAAGGATTAATTCACTGATTAGGTTAAGATTATAACCCAATTGTTTTTCCTCCAAACCTTATTTCATTGTTTCCCACATGAGCTTTTGTGGGACACCTCACATCCAAACCATAACACGGAGCTGAAGAAACATAAGACAATATCTACTTCATTTTTAATGAATGACTCATTTTTAGAATGAATAAAAATGACTAATATTCTATCTTTCTTAGGTGAAACAATAGTGGTTTTAAAATACTCATTACTTGGAGTAATTTTTCATTGATAGAATTAAGGACAAGAGGTAGATGTAACATTACAGAATATTTTAAAATGTTTTTCAGCAAGTATTAGAAACAAATATTGCTAATAACTTAGATATCAATCTCTTTCTATCTATCTACATTTTCTGTCTTTTCCCTAGTATTCAATCCATAAGAGATAGTTGACTATTAACTGAAGTGCCAGGACAATGGAGAGCAAAGATAGACACTATTCAATTCACTGTTTTTAATTTACATAATCCCACTTACCCAAAAACATACAAAAGGATTTCCAAATTGAAACTATAAAGGAAATTTTTGAGAAGTCAAATTATGCAACGTTTAAAAATTCTCTAACATAGGATAAAATGAAAAACCCCAAGTAAATGGTAAATAAATATTTCACATTTCTATTTTAATAATCAAATAAACATTATAAAAATAACAACTTCAAAATATGGCAGAAAATAAATGTAAACTTCTATTTATTTTATACATACATATATTTTTATATATGTATATACACATATATACATAGAGAAAGGGAGAACGAATGTTATCTCCCATACCTATCTTCATGAGGTATGCTTGTACAGTCATTGTTTTAGTCTGCTTTTTAGCTGCTGTGACTAAAAAGACCCAACCACAACAAATGTAGAGAAGGAAAAGTTTATTTGAGGGTTCATCATCTCAGTAGTCTCAATCCATAGGCACCTGGTTTTCTTCCTCAAGTATCCAGGTGAGGGAGAAAAAACAACATGGGGAAGAATACGGCAGAGCCCATCAGATGAGTAACTTTATCATATCGTCTCTGAACCTTTTTGCATTGTCTCCCATGTGAGCTTTGGGGGGACATCTCACAACCAAATAATAACAGTCCTCCTCCCATGTGGTTTTTAGATGTGTAAATAGCATCTTCCCAGTGTATATGATAAGCACAGGATGGATGATTATGACCTGGTGAGACAGACCAAGGGCATCCTGGTTGTGGGGACTGTTTCCCACTGTTTTCAGATTTGTGGTCATGTTGAATTAAGTGTAACATTTTTGAGAAGCTCAAATACATCTAAAGACTCAGTTTATCAAGATTATTCTGAACAGGTTTTTACCAACTTTAAAGCAGAGTACTTAGGAGGCTGAGAGATATAAAAGTTACAGTATTTTTTCTCATTTCTTCCAGAAAGAAAAGGATAATTATTAGCTTTAATATTAAATATACCATCAATGCTAAAGAGCTTCACTTTTTAAACAATCAGTAATTTATTGAAATTTCTTCATAATGTAAAAATATTATTATCCAAAATATATAAAATTTTACAAAATCATGAAGATACGTGGCTCAGTATCTCAAGTTGCCTAACAACAGGTAGAACACTGATGTATCAGTATGAAGAAGAGAAATATCAGACCTAGACACAAGTTGTTTACAAGCTTTCACTTAAATGTACACACCAAAGGAAATGTCCTACTCAGCAGAAGGATTAAGGACAATTTATTGTTTAGGGAAGATGCAAAGATATTTTTGTCAGTCTGCTTTTGTCTACACAATAAACATCTCTTCTCCCCTTCCATTCAGATACTTTTGTTACAAATATAATTGTACTGATCTCTCTCTTTCATTGTTGTGGCCAATAGTGCCTGCATGTTACTTAAAATTAAACAGAAATAAAAATAGTATTTCTGAATAGAATTATGTAAGAATAATTTTTTTTTTGCTATTGTTTCTGTATTGGATGAGTTTCCTTCACTGTGGTCAAAAGATGTTGAAATAATACATATATATGTTTATATATGTGTGTATGATATATATATATATATATATATATATATATATATATATATATATGTTATATATGATTATATAACATTATATGAAAGTTAAATATATACATTGTATATAAGTTTATATAAGTATCTTATACATTACATATATATATATATATATATATATATATATATATATATGTAT
>NW_025999842.1:15008521-15033015 GCF_001458135.2 Marmota marmota marmota | reverse complement strand
TGTTTTTTTTTTTTTTTTTTTTTTTTTTTTCTCTTCTATTTGGGCCACTTCAGCTCTACAGAAACACCAGAAACACATACACTCTGTTTTCACATTTCACATTCTTTTTTAAGTTGTTACTTAACTTACTTACCACTTTTTTTAATGTGGTTTTCCTGTGCTTGGAATCTCCTATGCCCCTTTTGTTTTTATTAGTCTGAATTGAAACAGTCCAAAATATCACCCGTTATAGACTCTACAATTACAAATTAGTCTTCAGATATACAGAAATTTTGTATAATGCACCGAATGAAAGAATGAAGATATGATTTGAAACTCAAAGAAAAGCATTTTGAACAGTGCACAAGTAGTGAGGAACTTTCTAAACTCCATCTTTTCCTTGGTCAAATGCTAAAACATTGTAGTCAGTGGTGCTGCAATTAATAGCAGTATATTTGAAAAGAAAAATAAAAAGCACAAATCTGTATAGGCCAAATGTCAATGTGCTTCTAAATGAAAAAAAAAATGTTAAAAATTGTCCTTTTCTTGTAAATCTACTTTAGGTATTTTGAGTCTGCATTGTTTACCTGTTTTCCAGTTTGAGAGGGTGGGCAGGGAAGCTTTGCATTCATACTTCTGATAGCACTGTGAACTCCCAGTGCTATGAGAAAGTTATGGCCATGTAGGAAAGACTGAAAAGTAAAGCAAGATGAGATTTATAAGTGAAGATATACAGAACCAATGAAGAAATCATTGGCATTGAGTGAGAGACAAGTGTTGTCTTTTAAATGCACACTATCCCCATCATGAGTAACAAAAAAATCCTGAATCTTTATCAAACTATGTTATCTGGTTTTATTTATTTATTTATTCAGTTCTCTGACTCTTTTTTTTTTCCACTCTAAGAATGTGTTTATTTCTTATGCCAATCGTTTTTGACAATTAAGATACATGATTACGTTCTGTATGGAATTTTCTTTCTACCAACTTTTTTTTTTTATTAATCCGATAGCGTTGGGGTGGTTTTGAATCAGAACAATTTAGAAGCACTAAAAATAATGTCATCTTATGAGACAGATTCAATTTTTTCTCTACACCTGCACACTTCATTCTCACATGAATTTGAACACAGCCTAAAGTGTCAAATATAACCAGATACAAGCACCCTTTTTTCTTCTGTGGACTCTGTGAGAAAATAAATATCTCCTTTAACATTTTTATCCTGAGATATATTTAATGTAAGTAGATAAAACTTGTACCATGCCAGAATTGGTGAAAGAGCATGCAAAGAGAGAACTGGGGAAGAGCAGAGATTTAGAAAGATGTTACTTTCATATGAACTCAAGTGTTTCTACTGTGGTCTTTCTCTACCATTGTTGCTTCTACTTTCTTAATATATCCTTAACAATTAACATTTTCAACATTTATACGTGTTGAAAAGACACCATTTTTGAAGAAAGCACTGAAAGGTAACAACCTGTTAATTTGCCCTCTCTTCTCTGTCCTCATTTGTTTCTTTGAACCAGCAGATTAAGTAATCATTTGCTTATTAAGCAGTCCTCTTATTTATAAAGTTTGTTGCTAATTTACATTTTGGACAGGGAACTATTTTATTGGTTGGCTAAACACAAATAACCTCGAACACACCAATTTGATCAAGAGCACCTAAATTTTGCTTGAGTAAAGTCATATGCAGATCAGTTATAAGCTTTTATATCATAAATCATGATATGAACAATATTTCTGAATTTCATAAATTTAACTTCTGTTTTCTCAGATAACTAAATAATTTCACAACTTTTGCAATCTTTTCAAACTCCCCATGTTAGTTCACTTTTTTACCCAAGCACTTACATGTTTAACTCATATAACTGAATCATACTTTATTGGAAAAAACTAGAAGTAATTGATCCATTTTCTCATTCTCAAGATTATGTCTACAAATCCTGTACTATATGTACCTGCATTTTCTGTTATTTCACCTACTCCAATCAAAGAAGCCTCTTGTCTCCTATCAGGTTCTGGTCACTTGATTTGTGTTCTGGCCCTCATCCTCTATAATCTCCTGTGGCATGCTTTTGTCTGCATTATTCATTTATCTTGCTTCATTGGAACGATTCCACTATTGCAGATATATAAAACAACATAAATTACTTAAATCCATAAGGGGCTTAAAACTAATACTGAGATTCTCTGCTCCTTTCTTTGAAAATGGTAAAAAGTCCATATATCCATTTTCTCATTTCTCATTCTTTGTCATCCATTCTTCCTTTTAATTCTTCACTCTGATAAAACTGAATTCTTCACCATACTAGAGTATAAGTTCTATAAAGACAGTCCTTGTCTTGTTAATAATATTAATTTCAAAGTGTAGAAGAATGTCAGGCACCTTGTGAATGCTTACAATATTTGTCAATTGAATGCCTGAATTAGTGCATGCACTAAGACTGCTTTAAACAAAGCTAAACAATCTCTGTTTTACACCTAGTTAAATAATGTTTATACACAATATAAAACTAATACATTTTCATATAAAAATTTGGAAATACTGATAACTGCAAAGGAGAAATTTTAAAATTCATGGAGGTTATCTCACTAATATTTCATGGTTTTCATCCATAATTTTTCTATAGATGTACACCATATATTTTAATTATTTGCTATTATCATTTCACATTATAACCTAAATATTTCTTCTTCCTATCAATGTTGGAGAAATATAATTTTAAAGGTAACATTAATTCATATATGTCTTATAATTGTTTTTTTTCCATATTCCATCATTCGCTCCATTGTTTTTCTATTTATTGCAATGAATATAGTTATGTATATGTATAATATACATATTTACTTTTGATGCTGGGAATTGAATTCAGAGCATCATTCATACTGAGTACCAACTCTACCACTGAACTATATACCAAAATGGAAATATTCTTTCTCTTTTGATTATGTTCTTACTGTAACACCAAGAATCTTAAGTCAAATGATGCAAAGGTAAAGAAACATTAAAATGTATTACTGAATTTCTTTCATATTGTTCGCAAACAGTTCCATTTTTCCAGTTTCCCAACAGTTCCATTTTCATAACCCTTAAATAAATGTTTTGTTTAAAATTCTAATAAGCTTTGAGTATTCACATTTTTATACAAACTGATTTGTGAAAATAACAACTCACAGTATTTCTATCAATGTTTCAGTAATTACTTATAAAATGTAAGTTTCTAAATATTCACTGGATACTTTTATTTACCTTGTAGTTTGATTATCATTCTTTGTAATTTTATGCATCCGGTTGGTTATTTTTTTCCAAAATTTTGATTGATGTCTTATTTATTTATTTTTGGTGGTGGGTATCAAACTCAGGGCCTCATACATGCTATAATAAGCACTTTATCACTGAACTACATCCTCAGTCGGATTGGTGTACTCAAATAGAAGGCTATCAAACTTTTTCGTATTCATTTTAGTGTTTTCTTGTTTGTCATTTGCATTTAATTACATACACTGTCTTTCAGGTAATTTTATTTTTTATGTACATAATCACTTTTTAATTAATTTATAAAATTACTGTTTAAGATTATATTCAGAGATTTGATGTTCATTCATTCTAACTTTTAAAAATTTTTAATTACTTTATATTTAAAATTTCAGTCAGCTATAATTTCAGCTCTTTAGGCATTAGGAATTTAGCAATTTCATTAAACTAAGGTGTACAAATTTGGAATTATACTTACTTGACCCTTAGGGTTTTAGAAGATTAATTTGCTTACTCAAAAATGACTTTCTAATTCAAAATTTTCTCTGCTTGAAAAATATAGGAAGAATTTTTTTAAAGGCAATTTTCTAGGCGATGATATTAAGTAATACTTGGAAAGGGGTCACTTTTAGACAGTGTAGCACAACATAGGAACCTTGCTCTGGAAGCTACTTCTATAGTTCTCAATAATTTCTCCTTTTAATTTTGAATTCAGATTTTCTAAAACCCATTTTCAGAAACTGTGTTTTAGAAATCCACATAAAATTTAGTTGAACAGAAGCAGAGCCCAAAGAGATAGTGTAGGCAAAGTGGAAGTTATTTTTGCAACTGCGGTGTACTTGTAATGTCCAACAACAGGGTTAGCACAGCCAAGTGGTCAACAAGTTTTTCAGATTTCTCTATACATAATGTATTTATTTAAGGTCTTTATGGAAATCCAGGTGCTTATTTATAATGCATTCACTGTTAAAGTATCAAGGAAAGTAAGCTGTAGGACAATTTGGAATTAGAATACTACATAAAAAATAAAATGAAGGAAGGTGATTCTGAATGTGTGAGTCAGAAGGTGTGGCTGGCTAATCCTTTAGTTATTACAGACACAGTGGAGAGAGGAACTTAGGTTTTTGTATGTTTGTTTGTTTGTTTTTTCCTTCAATGAGAGAGTCTTGTATTTTCTGTTACTACAGGAAGTGAATTCCCACAACAGAATCTTTTTCTTAGTAGACCAATCATATCTGATGTTGTCATTGCCCTCCTTGCATACACCTGCTATGAAAATTTAAAATTCTAAACAACATGCATCATTTTTCCTGTTGTCTGGTTGGATTTTATAGTTTGCATTTAACTCAGAAGGCTCTCAAATTGTATGCGACAACTTATATTCAGCATAGTTAATTACATGTAGAAGTAAGTAAAAGAAACTTGCAATTGTGTATTTTCTTGGTTTCACCTAATATCTTATCAAGTTAGCATTTTGACTTGCATTGCATTTCTATTGAATATTCTATATAGTGTTAACTTTCTATTTAAGATGATGGGACATTCTTTAGAAATATGTTAATGTAGTAGCAATAGAGATACAATTCTGAAAGCCTTGCAGTCTTTCTCATCTGTCTTATACTGCACTGTTTATGACAACACCATTGCCTCCAAAGCATCAATACTTTCTCCTTATCTATATTTCTTTTGCCTCCTATTTGGAGAGTTTTCAATCCTAAATTAAGACTATTAATATCTATCTATAATAGATACCCCTCAATTTCTTTTACAAACGTAAGATTTTGCTGAAAGTCAAAAGGATAGAAATAAAATAGAAAGATTTTTAAATGTGGAAATTATTATTTTCTGGTTTTCTAATTTACATAATACCATTTGTTATTTTCCTTAGAAATCATTTTCACAGTGAATTGTTTCCAAGTTTAATTAAACTAAAGTGGTTGCTTTAATTTTTTTTTTTATTTTTCAAAAATAATGCTTATTCACGACAGCTTAATTTACAGTCTATCAACAGATTTGACCACACAGAGAAAAACATCCAGAAACTGTACTGAATCATTAGTTTTTATGGTGTAATGGTCATAAAGTAGTAGTTCAGAAGACAAAGCATGGAAGTAAAAATTCATAAGATATTAACTTGCACTAGAAATGAAATGAAGTCCCTTGAGGAAATGAGGTAAGATCCCTTTTCCTACTAAATTACAGAATATTAAGACAGAGATGGGAGATAGAGGGATTGAAAAAGAGAGAAAAAGGGGTTTGAGGAGAAGAAGCATCTTTCTCCCATTCTTTGCACTCTGGCTCTGTGCCGACTCTCTCCTTCAACTGTCGGCCACTTAAAGGTCTCCCTGACCTTCACTTTCTGCTTATATTGAGCCCAGAGATCATCTAGAGGTGAAAGCTTAGTGTCTTTGCTCCTTCCTGAGCAGGCATCTTGTCCTGTCCTGGCATGTGGTTTTCTGAACTTTCCAATATTCACTGACATCTTTTAATGTCCCCACTTTCCCAAATACATTTTCTCTCCTGTTTTTCCTCACAGGTTTTCAGTGGCTTTTTTTTTTTTTTGTCTGACAACTATAATCTTTTGACTCAGACTGTTGTGTTTTTCTCATTCATCCTACACTGTTTTTGAGAAATGTTTGCAGTTTTTCACCTCCAAATCAACAACAAGCACCTTGCATTTGTTCAGCAGACAGCCCCCATCTTAGTTTGTTTTGTGTGGCTGTAACAGAAAATCTAAGATTGGGTAATTTATAATGAACAAAAAGGTTTTTTTTTTTTTTTTTTACAATTCTGAAGTCTGGGAAGTCATGAAGATCAAGGCAGTGGTGAATTCACTGACCATCAAGAACTGCTTTATGTTTCCAAGATGGTGTCATAGCTGTGTCCTCGAGAGTTGGTAGAGTAAGAGGGAGTGAGATGGATTTGAACTTGTTCATTTATAAAGATTTCACTCCCACTATAAACACATTTATCTAGTTATGAAGATAGAGTTCCTAGAGCTTAATAACCTTGTAAGGGTTCCACCTGTTAATACTGTTCCAATGGCAAATACATTTCAACATGAATTCTGGAGGGGACAGAATTTCAAACCATAGCATCCCCAGATAGGATAGAGGACACAAACATAATTATTTGTAGATAAAATTTGCTCTTGTCTTTTCAGGACCAGGAACCAGGGTTCCCCTGGGGAACTTGGTCTCCACTTTCCCCACAGGAGAAGGAATGGAGTCATGGTAGTAAAAACACTGTGAAACTTTTCCACTGATGTTATGTTGTCTTTTCCATGATTTAGCACTTTCTTGGTTGGCGAAAACCACTGACTGCTTTAAAGTTGGCAAATGTTATATCTGATGATTTTGGTTTAATTTTTTAAAGTTTCTGGGGAGTGGTTGATGGCTGAAGTTGTCTATCTCCCTAATTTCACTGATGTCACTGCCTACATATTTATATTTCTAATGAATTATAAATTGCACTGTGAATAGGCAGGTTTTGTTCTGACAGGTGGTTAGACAAGTGGGAAATTCTCTTTATCCTTCTTGGTTTATTTGTTGTTGATTGGTTTGATTTGTTTTTGGTTTTGATTTTGTTTTGATTTGTTTTGTTTTCTCACTGTGGAGAGTTTATTGTGATTTTTCCTTTGGTTTTAGATCCTGGACCCTAAATCATGGTCATTTCTAAGACGCTTCCTTTATTACCTATCTGAAATCTCAAGCAAATGTTTGCCATGCTCAATGAGCTCTCCCCACTCTTGTTCCTGCACACTCTCTGAAATATCTGTTCAGCAGCTTGTATTCCAGCAGTGTCTCCTTGTGAGACTTCCAAGTGTCTTGTTGTACACCTTCTGAGTCATGTTGAGGTCCAAAAACTCAGGAAAATTTCCTACATAGACTTCTGAGATTATTTTTACCATCCTTCCACAAGTCTTCCACTTGAATATTCTTCCCTAGAAATTCTAGTTGTTATAGTAGCACCCAAATCTGATTTCTCTCTTTTCAGTTCACCAGAGACTACTGCCCACTTAGGCACCACCTGAAAGATGATACAGAAAATGCCTGCATAGGAAACCCAGGGGCAGTCACCCTTTGCATAGGACTTTCCTTCAGCATTCTACATTGTCATGACATCCAAAGACTAGCCATGGATGGTTCACTTATATGTGTAGCATAAACATGTAACTTTCTAGCATTTAAAAATATTCTCTGGATGTCCATGTTTCCTGTGATTATCAGTAGAATTAGTATGAAATATTTTTTTAATAATAGTGATGTAATAGTTTGATGCCAACTAATGGTGACACTTTAGTACTTAAACAGACAACTGTCATCTGAACCATATTTTGAAAGAAAGTTGCTACTAAAATGTAGGTTATAGTTTTAAAATATTTGCTTCTAAATTATATAGGTAAATCTTCTGTGTGTATCTCTGTCTCTATCTCTCATCTATATATAATTTAATTGCCAGGATTGCACTATGGAAGGATAAATGGCTATTAGGGGGGACAGAGAGTAACTGAAGGAGTGGAAGTGATGGCCCCCACAGGTCTGCCACCATGTCTTTATACCTGCAATCCTTGATATACATGCTAATAGCTGGAATGGCATTGCACCTGCCACTCATCACTGATTTAATTATCTGTCTGCTCTTATCTAGCCAGGCCAGGAATAGAATAATGAAAGAAATGACAGTCTGTGCTGTTGCTGTTATTTAGGCAAATGTCCTAGATGGCAATGTCTCCTGATGCAAAAGACATCTTATTGAATTATTGCTGCCAAAGATAAGAATACTATTTTCCTCTTTTCCATAAAGCCTCTAAAGAAAATTCCCAAGACCATGAACCTCACTTGTGAGATTGCAAATAATCCCATCATATTTTTGGCTATGATGCTAGGTAGCTAAAATATTTTTATATCTCTTTTAACTTGGTGTTGATATAAGGACATGATAAAAATCTCTTTCAAAATTGCCACCTCTGGCACACACAACTCAGCACACATATGCAAGAGGATGTTAAGGCCAGCCTCAACAACTTAGCAAGACTCTGAGCAACTTACCAAGGCCCTGTCTCAAAACAAAACATGAAAAGGACTGGGGACATAGCTCAGTGGTAGACAGTGCCCTGAGTTCAATTTCCATTATTACAATAACAACAATAAAACTTAACACTTCTTTGCCAGTTAATAATCACTTCTAGGAGTCAAATTGGTAAGTAAAAAAGACGAGCGTTGCTCTGAGCAGAAAGTGATCTTGGTGAAAAGTTCAGTTTCTTTTTATTAGGCATATCTTCGTTGAATGCAAGAAGTGTATAACTGTACACATATGTGAATAGAAAGAAGAGATAAGGCCTTAGGCCATTTGATACTTTTTAGCAGTTGAGAGAGAGAGAGAGAGAAAGAGAGAGAGAGAGGTTGAGAGAGAGAGAGAGAGAGAGAGAGAGAGAGAGATCAGTATTTCTACTTGCTTTAACCCCAGGGAACTTGGAAAGGCTCTTATATTTCTAAATCTGATAAATTTAAGGAGTGAATGTACAAACACTTTTTAAGACCTGGATCAGTGGTTATACAAATACAGGTCTCTAAATTACTTATTATTGTTGTATTTCAGTTTTAAGGTCCGAAATATACAGCAATTGCATCATGCAAACAACAGTATCCCCTCTCCTTCAACACATGTAAGTTAAAGAGTGAATAGTATAATACTTTTAATTTTCTTCTCTTAAAAATGTTGAAATCACAATAGCAAGACTGTGGAACCAACCTAGATGCCCTTCAATAGACGAATGGATAAAAAAAAATGTGGCATTTATACACAATGGAGTATTACTCTGCATTAAAAAATGACAAAATCATAGAATTTGCAGGGAAATGGATGGCATTAGAGCAGATTATGCTAAGTGAAGCTAGCCAATCCCTAAAAAACAAATGCCAAATGTCTTCTTTGATATAAGGAGAGTAACTAAGAACAGAGTAGGGTCGAAGAGCATGAGAAGAAGGTTAACATTAAACAGGGATGAGAGGTGGGAGGGAAAGGGAGAGAGAAGGGAAATTGCATGGAAATGGAAGGAGACCCTCAGGGTTATACAAAAGTACATACAAGAGGAAGTGAGGGGAAAGGGAAAAATAATACAAGGGGGAGAAATGAATGACAGTAGAGGGGGTAGAGAGAGAAGAGGGGAGGGGAAGGGAGGGGAAGGGGGATAGTAGAGGATAGGAAAGGCAGCAGAACACAACAGACACTAGTATGGCAATATGTAAATCAATGGATGTGTAACTGATGTGATTCTGCAATCTGTATATGGGGTAAAAATGGGAGTTCATAACCCACTTGAATCAAAGTGTGAAATATGATATGTCAAGAACTATGTAATGTTTTGAACAACCAACAATAAAAAATTAAAAAAAAATGTTGAAATCAGGGCTGGGGATGTGGCTCAAGCGGTAGCACGCTCGCCTGGCATGCATGCGGCCCTGGTTCGATCCTCAGCACCACATACAAACAAAGATGTTGTGTCTGCCAAAAACTAAAAAAATAAATAAATATTAAAATTCTCTCTCTCTCTCTCTCTCTCTCTCTCAAAAAAAAAAAATGCTGAAATCATAATCACTAACTCAACACAAGTTAACAAATTAAAGAAACAAATTAAGAAAACTTTTCAGAGCTGAGAACTCTCAAATATAGAAATTAAATAAATATAATTTCATGAGGAATGGAGCTTTATTCAGCCCTAAAGAAGAATAAAATTGTGGCTTTTCTGGTAAATGGATGAAAATGGAGGATATCAGGCTAAGTGAAATAAACCAGGCTCTGAAAATTAAGGATGGAGTGTTTTCTTTCATATGTGGAAGCTAAAACACAATAAGAGGAAAAAGATGGGGGTGAGGATTGACTGTTAAAAATATATAGGGAAGGTCAGTGGAATAGAAGAAGGAGATCCAGAGGGAGGGAGGAGGCATGGGAAAGCGGAGGAAAAGCAGAATGAATTGAACAAAATCACACTATGTGCCTCAAAGGGCCTTCCCATGCCTTCAGTCTATTTTACATTGCACTCATATGACACTTCTGTTCAGGAGTGTCCAGTTTATTTAAAGGGCTCCTATAAGGAGGCAAGGCTCATTAGTATAAGCTCCCTTTTTAAAAGCAAACTATTCCACATAGCACACTCTAACCAAAGGAGTGATATCCATCATATCCACAGGCCCTACCTAAATTATTGAGGAAGGGAAGCTATAGGGAATATATATCAGGGGCAGGAAACTTAGGGATCATTTTAGAATTTTGTCTGCCACATATATAATTTTCTTAACCATTGATAAATCATAGATATCTTATTCCATGTATGTTGCTATAATAAAATGCCTGAAACAGTGTAGTGTATAAAGAATAGAGGCTTATTTCTCATAATTTTGGAGGTGGGAGATGCAAGACAAAGATGTTAACACTGGATCTTCTGACAGCTTTCTTGCTCCATCCTCATATGGCAGATTCAGAGCAGCAAGAGAGCCAAATGCTGCATGTGGCCTTTTTTATAGAGACCTTCATCTTACTTATAAGGAGAAGCCCTTATGGCATAATCACTTCTTAAAGACCACACCTACAAATATAATTGTACTGGCAACACTTGATTTTTGGAAGGAAGAATTCAGATCTTAGCAGTGCATATGAAAGAAAAAATGTGTTGAATAAACAAAATGCATTGAGGCCACCATTCTACAAATTGAATAAATTTTGAAGGGGTTTCTGCATATCAGAAAGGCTTGAAATTTTTAACATGAGAATAATACATGGCTTAACTAACAGTGAAGGAGAGAGTATTACCTCCTGGAGATTGACTTAAGAATATGCTAACTGGTGTAGCTGTACCATTCTATTAGGATGGATTTATTCACAAACCAACATACTTGACTACTGAAAAACAGTGCATAGAAGTTTGATGATCAATTTTGGGACTCATAATAACAAAAATTTCTGAAAAGTTCTCCAAATCCAGTATATTGGCAATTTTTATTATGTAATATAACATTAAAATCCCATTCTGATTTAACAGCAATAATGTGCTTCATACGCTTATATATTAGGGAGTGTGATTAACAAGTATTAGAGACACAATTTTATGCACATTATTTGATATCTAAGGTACTATTTTTCTTTTCCTATTTGCTATAGAAAAGAATCAAGTCAGAGTTTGGTAGAAGCAGACTTGCCTATGGACAGACAACTAGGAATTAGTGGAGCTGCTTTAGTACCTAGGAAGTGAAATACTCAAGCCTACTTTTAAACACCATACTACCTGGCATATGGAAAGTCTAGGAGGTGAGAGCTTTTGTTCCCTAGAGTAAGTCCTATTAGTGTAATAGTATTCTTAATATGGAGATGCAATTAAATCAGAATTTCCCAAAATGTATTCCATAAAACACTAATAACCCTAGACAGTCTATGATTTAAAAATATACTACAGTAATATTGCTTTAAGAAAACCATATAATTATACTCCCTTTCTTAGGGAATCCTGTTCATGTCAGCTCATCAGGTTCTATGGCAATCTGAATTACTGAAACAAAATTTTCCCATTAGCTTTACCATGAAATAACTCTCTCTCTCTCTCTCTCTCTCTCTCTCTCTCTCTCTCTCTCTCTCTCTCTCTCTTTCACTAATCACTTCCCAAAGATAAAACATGGTTGGGGGAGCCCTGTTAAGATTAATTTTGGGGGCACTAAAACTGCTTATAGAATCATTTGGCAGAAACCACATTAGAATATCAAAAAGAGTACAGGGCAGTCACACAGCACCTCCACCTCTCAATATCTACCAGCATTAGCTGACTGAAGATGTCTCGGTCCTTACATCCCTGATAGGATATTCATGCACAGACAAACAGATCCACTGGTGGTATGCTCCTACGAAGTAAGTCAGCAACACTTAGGAACACAGATCTCTGTGTGGGTGTGCATATGGGCTGTGAGGAGGGAGAAGCAGGGCAGATGAGAGGGAAAAAAAGCAGCTTATTTACATACATATTTAAAAGTCAAGAGGATGCTGTGCTTAATTTTTTTCTTGGATTCATTACTCCTCTAATCCTTGACTTTGTTACCTTTAATTTTGTTGATTAAAAGGTATTAGGTGGGCAGGTTATTCAGTGATGTGGTGTTACTGAACAGCAGGTAGACAGTAGCTAAATTTCTTTCTGCAACAAGACAATTAAAAATGTAATCATCTTTGAAAACTGGAGGGTTAAAAAGAAAAACCATGAATAGACATGGATCTAAATAACTGCCTGGCTAACAGACGGTAATTATATGTAGAATTTGAACAAATTCCTTATAAAAATTGCAGAAGAGTCAGATTAGAAAAGAGATATTTTTTTCTGATTGATCATTGCATACATAAAGGCTTGACTTATGCATCCTGCAACAGAACACAATGTAAAAGCTGAAAAATAAACCATAAAATACAATGCTGAAAATTTCCATATCACAGCTGCCCAGTGTGCATAACAAGGAGAATATTAGTAATGTCCAGATGCACATAAGTCTACAGGGATGCCACTTGCCAACAGCAAAATGAAAGGAATGACAATGTCAATCACATCCAATAGACTATGTTAATGTTTTTCAAACAGTTCTTTCACACTCAAAAATAGTGCTCATTAATAATGTATAGTACGGTATGAAGGAGAAGGAATGTTGCTTCTAAAACTGATGGAATTCATTGTTCATTGCTCATCTCCTCTCAACAATGAACTGCATTTCTGCAGGATGATTTTTCTTTTGTCCTTAAAACTATGTCAACATGATTTCAAACCTTTTAAGCTAATTGGCCTCTTTCTTTACTGAGCTAACACTGCATGTATGGCAGGAATTCACCGCCCATCCTCACATCTCCCACTTCATCTTTACCTGGCCCTATTTCAAGTCACTTCCTTTTTAAGCAGAGTTTTTGACTAGTACTGCTGAAATGTGCAAGAAAGTTCTCAAGCTTTCAAAACTGCCTTGAAATCCTCATGGTAAAGTCAAAATTGTGTTTTTCTTCTTTTTTTTTATTCTTCTTTTTCTTTTTCCTCTGCTTGGCTGTTCAAGCAGCTGTCAGTAAGGTCTGTGAGTTTGCTGATATATTTGGAGTTTTCCATATTGTATAACCAAATATAGGAACTGAAAAATCACTGAAATTTGCAAAGGTTGCCAATTCTAAGGAGATTAATCTTCTAATATACCACTTTCTTCAGGGAAGCACCTAATTATCTATTTTTCACTAAGAGGCCATTTAGAGTCAAATTTGCATAATGACCTCTATTTTTAATATTTTTAAGAAATATGTTTTGAAATAGCTTTGACCATAAGACCAACTGCCTATTATTTTGTTCACATTAAAAGCTACCTTTTAGCAATAAATTGGAAAACACCTGTACAGAAATACAGGATACAACTTAGATCTACAGAAGAAATATATTTATAGTAAACCCTAATGATAATGCCTTTCATGTGTAAAATTGCACTGCTAGATAAAAATGACAATTTATGCTAAGAAATATAGCAATAAAGAGAGAAATTCTATCTTTGGATATAGATCCAATTGCCAGCTAGTTGACAAGTTCTTCTATCTCTGCAACACAACTACAAGAGTGATTTCTTTCACTGGGATTCATTTTTCTCAGTAAAGTTATGTCATATCAAGAGATAAAAAGAACTGCAGAAATGCATAGTTATTCCATATCCAAATAAACAGAGACCTCAATTGTGGTAGGTGAAATAATGACTACCACAAACATCCAAAGTTGCCAAGGTCCTAATTCCTAGAACCAGTGACTGTATGACAAAGGAACAGGAAAGTTGCAGAGGAAATTTAGGTTGCTAATTAGGGCTGTTACAATAAAGAAATTAATTATCCAGGATTATCTGGATGGACCTTATGTATTCACCAGAAGTTTTAAAAGTATATACAAGAGAGACACAAAGATAAGATTAGAGTGATGTTATGTGAGAAAAACTGCATACACTATTGTAACTTTGATGATGAAGTTAATGGGACCCTTAGCCAAGAAGTGCATTGCCCTCTAGGGGCAGGAATGGATTCTCCTCTAGATTGTGCAAAAAGGAATGCAGCTCTGTTGGTAATCTTAATTTTAGCCAAGTGAAAGTTGTGTTTTACTTCTAATCTAAAGTACTATAAAATAATTAATTAATTTTAACTCATTAAGTATGTAGTCCTCCATTGCACACAAAACTAATACTTCACATATCTGGATTTTTTTTAATGTGGTCACGTTTTGCCTTTGCCTTTTAAAATGAAACAAATTATCAACAACAGAAAAAAAAAAAACAGTCCTCAAGATTAACATTCGAAGTTTCTGACTTCTTCAATCTTGAACTGAGGAAAGAAGATAGATGGGTGAGGTACTGGAACAACTGTAACCTGGACTCAGATTCTCTGTATCTGCCAGACTTTGAAGGCGACTCTTAAATATGTTCATTTTCCCCCCCAGGTATCCACCACTATTTGATGACTTCCCTTTGTATCTATCAGGTTCTACCCAGAGAAAACAAATCACCAAAGATATACAGATTATTATGAAAAATTGGTTTCTCCACATGTGAAGACTCCAGAAGGAAGTCTGAAGTTCATAGGGCAAGCAATCAGAATGAAACCCCGCGAGTAAAGGCCAGGGCTTGCTTCCCACTATTTCTCTACTTTTGGGAACTTCTATGTTTTCTTTTAAAGGAGTATGGTTTACTCAAATAATCTAAATTAAAATCAACTGATTAGGAACATTAATTACATTTACAACATGCCTTCATAGAAGCACTGAGAACTGTGTTTGATTAAATAATTGAGACAAGACTTGCATGTGTGTGTTTGTATGTGTGCACGCACAATCCAAGCATACCCTTTAAAAGGACTGTTGCATTCCTTTTTTTCTTCAGACTTTTGTAAAAACTCTTTTATGAGAATACCTGGGGAGTCCTCAATTATAGATGAATACTAAAGAGAGAATACTTAGTGTAGAATAAGCTAAAGAATTTGGCATACCCCAGAGTAAACACAGATGCTCAAATTGAGGGGCGCCTCTCCTACATTTCAATGATAAACTCCCTTAAGCTTCTATATCCACAAGGCTACTTCATAGTCTCTTACTACTACATTTATTTTGTAAACATACATACTCATTTTATATCTAAATCCATGACTTGCAACTTCCAAAATAGCAGAGATATAAAAGATACCATAAATTTTGAAGAAAATGTGTCATTACAGAAAGTGGTAAGTATGTTGTACATAGTTTCCAGCAAGAAACAAAATAGAAAATATTTAATGTTTTATTTCCAGAGTGATCTTATCCCATACCTTTCTAAATTGATCCTGTTATGGATGTTTTTCTGGCAAGCTGGTCTGTTTTCTACTTGAGATGAGAACTTTGCCCATTCTTTCCTTTTTGCCTGGGATGCTGCCTGTAGAAATTTCAGTAGGTTCTCCATTGCTTCTATCAGGTGCTGGTCACGTTTTATGTTTTCATGCTACTTTATTTTTATCCCGAGAAATCATACTACTCCAAATTTCATTATATGTTTGCTTACTGATTGTTGCCTCACTGAAATTAAAGCTCCTTGAAAGTAGAAACTAGGGCTTTTTCACTCAATGTTGCATTTCTATCAATCTAGTACTTTCAGTTTGCTGAACTTAGATTGTAATTCATTCTGTGGTCTAGCTTGAGTAAATGAGTGACTGAAAAAGCCCATGAAATAAGGGGCAGTTCCTTTGGTCTTGATTCTTTTAGTTCAGACACACACTGACATGGGCAAATTCAAAGATCTACCACTTTTCAGTTGTGTGACTCTGAAAAAAAATGAGCCTCAGATTTTCTATCCTCATACTGAATTAATATTGGATGCATGAGTTTTATAGAGGATATCATGAGGTCTACACTTCATAAGTCCTCTATGAATGCTCTCTATTCATTTCTCTTCAATTATAATATAAACTTTGTAGTTCATTATCCCAGAGCAATATTATGTAATCTCATTAATCAGTCAGTATTAGACCTGACTATCTATGAAATATAGATAGCAACATCCACTCATTTTATTGATTGTTTAATCTTCAAAGCAATGTCTGATTTTATTTTCTAATTAAAAATTAGAATTTTTTCTAATTAAATAGTTGCTTGTCACAACTACAAGAATGTCTAAATTAAAAGAAATGTCACTCATAAATCACAAAATATGGAACTAACTAGATGTTAACATAGAGGTCAATTATGGCAACTTGCTGTAACACTCATGGCTACAGAATTGTCATAGTGTAGTGAATAACATCCCCTTTCATCCTTTAGAGCATCTTACTTGGCTTATAAATTGCACTGTTGATCTAATTAAAATAAACTTTATGAAGGATAAAAAGAGGACTTCAATTCATGTTTCAAAGATCAAAATGATAACAAAAGAATATCATGATCCATTGTGCATAAGTATGTTAGAGAATTTAGATGAAGAACATATATTCATCTAGCATAATCCTTGCAGAAAGAAAAAAAAAGAAAGAATCATTTATAACTCTTCATATGGAAACATAATTTTAATAATAACATTAGGCAAGGAAATAAATAATAACATTAGGCAAGGATAATTAAAAATGAAGAAAAAAGGAGAATATAAAGAACAATCTAAGAATGTAAATGCATAATGCTAAACAAATCATTGGAAAAACAATTGAATGTCTATAGAATCTGCACTATTATGTATATATAAATAGAATGACTAATAAAAATATCATTGCTCTAAGTGCAGGCTTCTCCTTTCTATCTTATTGATAAGACTTTACTTAGGCCCTTGCCACAGGGACTAATGCAGCAGCATTCAATACAATTGTTCTGCCATTGTTCTCATTTTTGAGACTCCTTTGTATGGATTTCTTTAATAGATGGCCCTCTATTTAAAACACCTTTGTGGGTTTCCCTTCAGTGTAAAATCTAATCGTAACATAACATATAGTGAGTTTCTCACTCTCCTATCTTCTAGACAGATTGCATGGTAGTTGTACACCAAGTTCTGTCAATAGTAAACAAATTGCAGCAGCTGAAAAACAACATATTAACTTAGTTTCTCAGATTTTGCAAATGCAATTTCTTTCCCTTATAATATTCTTATTTGTTTTCAAAATACTTAATTCATAATTTACTTGAAGAATCCAATGACAGGAATCATCTATTCTAAAGTTCTTTCTGACTAATATTTTTAACCTTTCTCAGGACCACTTACCCCTCTTTGGTTCCTTATCTTACTTACAACACTCTAGTTAATTTTATTTTTACCCCTCTGTTTCCCTATCTAGATTATAAGTCCTCCTGAAGAGTGTACCAGAACTTGACCTTGGGATTCACAGTGACTACTAGACTGTGCACTCAATGAAGTTTTGCTGAATGAAGGAACAAGTGACTATAGATAAGAATATAAAAGCATATGTGCTAGTATACATATGTATATTTGAAATTTTCCAAGAGATTCTGTTTTGACTGGATTATGAGATAGTCTTTCCTTTCAGTATCTTTAGTTTATATTTATAGAAATTATGTATACATTATGCAGTTTTGTAGGTGGGCAAAATATTAATATGGAAATTTACTGTTGAATGAATAAAAGTATGTTTGGACATTTTCTGTTCCTTTAGAGGTTGCTAAAATCTTTAATATTAATTTTGAACACTTGAAAATAAAACAGTAATCAGTAGAAATTGCACCACATTTTGGCATGTGGTATGCATTTGCTGAAGCAGAAGCCTGCCATATGCCATATGTGATATGCCACCCAACTTTGCCATCATGTCAGTGAATGCATTGTATCCTGCAGCCAAGCCACATGGGCATTATGCCTTCCATTTCAGTATTTCTATGAACATTTTCCTACTTAATTCTGTCACACATGGTATCCATAATCTGTTAGAAGGAGTTCTGCCCATTTTGTCACCTTTAACATCTGAGAGCTCTTAAGATGGCGCCAAATTGATTGTTCTTCTGATTTGAATCAGATGTGAGTCATTCTGGGTGAAATTTCTAAAAGAGTTTCCAGTAGTCATTTTTCTATAAAAATTGAATCAAGAATGGGTAATGGCATTTACAAGAAATGACGTTGAGTGTGGTTAATTGTGCATGTGATTTTATTTATATTTTACTCACACATACACACATTGACCAAATGTTTATTGAGACGTCATGATATGCCAGGTACTCTGTTGTATGCTAAGAAAGAAGGAAAAATAAATAAAAAGAGAGAGAGAAAGAAAAAAGTGCACAAAAATAGTACCACCAGGGTCCTTATGTTTCAGATGCTTTCAGGAAAATGAGAAAAAGTAAATCAAAAGAAAATTTTAATCACATTGATTTATTTTAGCTCAAAATTATTTAAAATATAATTTTGATTGAAATTTTTAATACTCTAATTTCTTCATGTCAATCTGAGAAAAGAGAAATAAAACCTATTAGTGGAGTCATTGGTTCAAGTATGATGCCATATGTATAACAATGCATATATAGAGAGAAAGATGAGGAAAATTATGTATATATAAACAAAGTAAATAAAAACTATGTACATGTTATTTATGTACATATTTCCAGTAAAAGTCATGTTTCACTTTGGGCAGAAACAAACAGGATGAAAGCCACGTTCTTATAACACTTCCAATATTTAATTTGAAAGAAAAGAGAAATTTTTAACATAATTTTAATATTTTAATTACATATTAAAAAGTCATATTTAAAAATTGCTGTCCTTGAAATAAATGTTAAATACATATTTACTTAAGTGACATCTTTCTTTGGAAAGAAGAATATTACAATTAGTGAGAAAATGAAGTGCAAAAAAAATAATGAAATGTGAATTTTCAAATTTTAAACCAAGTATATAAGAAAGTGTGGAATATAAAAAATCATCAATGTTTGTGAATAGAAAGAGCTTATTTTAATAGACCTTGACATTTTCTTGAAAGTCAGAATTGAATTTTGGAGCATAAAAACTGTTTACTTGTCTACATAAATTTCTTTAGTCATCCATTCAATTTAGACTATATAGTGTTTATTAGGCTTTGCTAGAATATTTTATCAACTCTGGTATAACTGATCTGAATGATATTTTTTTCTATTATATAAATAATAATAAACTTGATTATTTGTGTATCTATCTTAAAAATTCATAATGTACATAAAAATATCTGAGAATGAAAGGTAATATATGGCCCTTTAATAGGTTCCTTAACTTTAGTTAAGACCATATTAAAACCATAGCAATAGATAAAAATTAGGAAAAATGAACCTTCCTGCATCAGTTTTAAAATAAGAAAGGTACTGAATTCAACATGAGATAAGGGCATAAAAATACATATTTTATGATTCTAAGGACAGTTTAAATATTTTCTAAGTAAAATAAAATGACAATAACATTTTGATTTAAAAAAGCTCATCTCTGTTGATTCTAGAAAACTAATTGTTTGGCTAGAAGGGGACATTAAGAAAAAGCTCTGTGCTGGGCTGTAGCTCAGAGGTATAGTGCTTGCCTTACACATGTGAAGCACTAGATTCAATCCTCAGCACTACATAAAAATAAAATAAACAAAATAAAGGTATTGCGTCCATCTACAACTAAAACAAATATTTAAAAAAATAAAGGTCCATTAACTAAAATTTTTTTTAAAAAGAAAAAGAAAAATCTTCATTACCAAAATATTTCATTTCTGCTGTAACTATTACTTCTAGTTAATGTTATGCATGACTTTGTTAGCATAATAATTAAGCAAATAACAATATAAGAATAACAGTGAAATTAAAGCAGATATAGACAAAGAAAATACTGGAATATATCTAATACAGATAGAGGTATTCAAATGAGTATTACTTAATAATAAATGATATAACTCCTGTATTAGAGATAGCTGTGGCTATGAAAGAAGTAAATCAATCCTCTGTCAAAGACCCTTACAAATGACCACAACTCAGTGTTTTCATCGTTCTTATGGTGAGCAGGATGAACATTCATGAACTCATTTTTGTTTTTCACTGTCTTCCTTCAGATTGGTCGTTTATGTACATACTCTGATGTAGTATACATTATCCTGACTTTCATACTTTTTTTCCTACCTTTCTCCCTCCAATTCCTAGAGACAGAACAGATTGCAGGGACTGTATCACTGTCTGTATTGGTGTATGTTTGTTCTAATGTGTACATGGAGATACTGATCACGGAAATAAGCACTAGCCTCCTTGGTGATGATATTGTGAGGGATATTAAACTTCATATACAATTTCTTCTCAGAGTTTCAGGTCCAATAGTTATTCCCTCTATCAAACCCACCTTCATTTCTGACTTTTCTATTTTCACCCATAGCACATCTACATACACATAAAATATTTTCTTCTATTCTGGTCTAAGAGGTGAAAAATCAGATATTTCCTGCTAGCTAGGTGTAGAATACCTCTGGGATCATAAGGAAAAAGGAAGAATTTTAGTGATACTAGGGAACTTAAGTTATTGGAACTGCAATTATTTTTTCCTGCTGTGCCAGAGTAAAACTATTGAAGGTTTGAAGAGGTTCGTATTTTTGGACAGTGATCAATAATTTCAGGTTTCTGTGTGGAATATGAAAGAATGAAATTCCCTGGCCTTTGCTGAATTACCAGATAAGTATTTCCTCATCCACATTTTTGATATTTTATTCAATAGATTGAATTTCTTTCTTGAGACTGACAATATTTTCTGCAAGAATAGCACAATTTTGAAAATAAAATAGGAAAATGTTGTTCTAACACTGGTTATCTTTATACCTCCTCATTTTAATTTCCTTCCAATGAACTCAGGCCCATCTTTTCTAAGAGGTTTGGTTTAAGTGAGTTGTCCCACAAAAGTTCATGTATGAGAAAATGCAAGAAAGGTCACAGATGAAGTGATTGGGTTATAAGAGCCTAACCCTAATAAGTCATCAAACCCAGTGCTTCACATGTGTTAGGCAACCTTCAATAGTTTTACTCTGGAACAGCAGAAAAAAAATAATTGCAGTTCCACTAACTTAAGTTCCCTAGTATCAATAATGCACTGATAGAAATTAACTGGGCAGTTATGTAGACATGTAGGGTGTGGCTGGGGGCATGCCTTTGGGTATATATTTTTTACCTTGAGAACTGAAAACTCTTTCTGCTTCTTGGTGCCATTTCCTGAACTACTTTCCACTTCCCTATTCTTCTGCCATGATGTTCTGCCTCACCTTGGTTCCAGAGCTGTGGAGCCTTCTGTAGACTGAGAGCTCTGAAACTAAGTGCTAAATAAACTTCTCCTCCTCTAAAAGTGTTCTCGTTAGGTCTTTTTTGTCACAGCAACAAAACAAACCCAAAACCTGACTAAAACACTTACAGAAATATTTTATAGATTATCAAAGATCATCAGTTTCTATTTGACTATAACCCTTTGGGCATAGTGAAAAATATCAAAAGTTTATCATTTGGAGAAATCCAGTGGGTTTGGAGTTCAAGGTCAGTAAAGGGCATCAAATTATCTTTTTTAATAGACTCCATTGAAAATTAAACTCAAATAAGGGTCTATCTGTGATACCATGCTGATGCCTTCTTATTTACTTTTTATTAACTTTATTCTGTAAAATATTTTATGGGATTTTCAACACTCATCACAATGATTTCTGCAGACAATGATTAGTATGAAATAGGTCCTATCCTACTCTATATGTTTTAGATAGCTTCCACCAAGCAAGCAAACAAATAAATCTTATGTGCCTTCCATTGACTTTAAATTTTGATCAGTTTTCATAAAGTTCTTTAGACTATGCAACCCTTGCTTGCAAAGGATGTTGAATTAGTAGTGATATTTTTGTTCTCTAATTGAACCTGCAAGATAAAGCATGAAAACCAGGCCTAAAAGAAGTATAAGAAAGTTTCAAAGCCAATCAGCTGTCATCCTCAACTTGTTGTTTATGTAACTTTGAAGATTTATGTTCTCCAATAACACAGAACAATGTCTTCTATAACTCTGGGGGGAAAAAAAGTATGATTGATTATTTGCTATTTCAAAAACATTTATCAGTGGATCAGGGGTTTAGTTTAAAAAAAGGAAGGTGGAATTTCTAGAAATAAATAAATGTAATATATACATAAGCTAATGCATTTTATAGTTATTTTCAAGTATTATTTACAATTTTGATTCTATGAAGGCATTTAGATTTGTATACCTTCTCACCATTCTCAAACTTTAAAATATGTGTAAGACCTATATTTGAATTTAACTAACAACCTGGCCTCTAACATTAGAAAAAATATCATTTATTTTTAAGTAGTTTATCACATAATGCTGCCAGATTAATCAGTGCAATGTTATTAAATTCAACAGGATGTCTTTTAATACTTAAAGATACATTTTTGTTAAGAAACTGGTGCTGCCTCAAAAATCATAATTAAATTTATTCATAAAGGAAAATTGCAAAGGGAGACTACTTTCATGGTATGTAATGAGATTGAATTGTATCTTAAAAATTGCAGAATAATTATCTTCTGATAGGTCTATAGTTCTATTCCATAAAAGAGAATTGATTGATCAATGATTTTAACTATTATAAAAATTTTTGCAGTGCTTTGGATATATGGTTCTCTAAAATAAAATGAAGATTTTTGTTTTATACAAATAAAATATAACTAACAAAATGGAGCCAATTTAGTGTGTATTGTTCCTTAATAAGTAAGTTTAGCAGAATAATACAAGCAGGAATGGTATCATAGGTCTCTTAAAATTTTTCCTTTCCTTAAAAACAATGATAGTAAGGGCAAAAAATAGTCAGAATCAACATTTTAGAACTCTAGAAATTAAAATCTTCAACAATCCAGGAGACGTTTATTCAAGAACAAAATCACAATCACCTTATATACAATAAGCAATATAGTATTTCAAAATAACCAAATCAAATGCTCCTTTACATAGATTTTCAGGTATAAAATAAGTATAAAACTTATTTTCAAATTATACTGCAATGACAAATTTTGCAGCAAAAGGAGGGGGAAGAATGGGATTGGAGTACCTTCAAAACCCTATTATTTTCAGAGAATGGTGGTCACTAGGAAAACCGCAATTACAGGGCTGCTGTTGTAATGTGTTCCCCAAGCCTATGGGCAGAGACGGGGAGAGTTATGAGTTCCAAGTATGTAAAGAACTCTCCATCTAATCACCAGCTCATCATCCATCTAACCAAGTAGAGACTTCAGTGGCCATACAAAGTAAGTGATTCATTCATGTTTTGTTGATAAAAGTTAATAAATAAGCAAACTACAACAAACCAAGGAAAGGAGAAAGAAACTGATTGCCAGATTTGCCATATTTCATTGTTTAAAATGTCCAGGTTTTCAAAAGTGAGTATGAAATGCAAAGAAAATAAAAAGGTGTGGCTTAGAAAGGAAGGAAAGCAGTTAATGGGTATTATATCTGAGGAAGCCCAGATACAGGGCTAGATATACTTTAAATAAACTATTTTGTATATGTTCAAAGAACTATAGGGAGGCTTAAGGATAATATCTTATTAAACAGAAAACACGACAGAGGTAGATTTTTTGTAAAAGGAACAAAATAGAAATTCTAGAAGTGAAAGATATGTTATGTAAACTGAGAAATTCACTGGAGGTTCCGAAGAGGCAATCTGAGCTGGCAGAAGAAAGAACCAGCAAACTTGATTGACCAATTAAGATTTTATGATCCAAAGAAAAATGGGGAGGAAAAAGGAATGAAGAAAAAAACATAATGGAATGTCAGAAATTCTTTTAGACAACATCAAGTACATCAAAAGACCCAAAATAAGAGTTTCAGAAAGAGAAAAAAAAAAAAAAACAGAAAAAGGGGCAGAAAAAATATTATTTGAAAGAATTTTGACTAAAAATTCCCCAAATTTGATGAAAATTTATTGATCTAAATAGCAAGTGAGAACAATAAACTCCAAGTATGATAATTTCAAAAAGACCCATATTGAGATACATCATAAATAAACTGTTGAGAGACACAGTCCTGAAAGCAGCAGGAGAAATGCAACTTGTTTTTCTAGCACTAGTGGCTAGCCACAAACGTGATCCTCTGCTGAGTTCCATCTACTGTCCCTATTTATTTTGTTTTATTCTATATTTACAAATAATATTTCCATTTGACATGTTAAAGGGTTTCTCATTCTTATATCAATTTGCTAATATAATTAGTTTTCTTTTCTTTTTTTTTTTTCCTACATACAGTAAGTTCCCCCCCCCCCC
>NW_025999842.1:14993399-15008496 GCF_001458135.2 Marmota marmota marmota | reverse complement strand
TCCCCCCCCCCCCATTGGGCCTATGAGCTAATGTGTTTTATAATACATATTAGAAAGGGTTGAGGTCCGCTCCCTGGTCTGTGTTCAATTCTAGTGAGGGCTGAGTTCAAGGAGGTTCTAGAAGTTAATCCTCAGGGTGAAGAGCTTTAGGGCCTAACAAACTATAGTTCATTGCATTTCTTTAGTAGAAAAGTGTTTTTCATTGCGTGTCTTTGCTCTCACTTCCACAGGAGCAGTTTTAGAGCTTTAGTTTAAAATATTGACGAAGGGCAGCCTGGGAATAGACATGTTCTTAGTATATTAATCAGGAAAATAAATAAAAATTTCATTTCTTATCCCTGTCCTTCATGTCCTTACCCAATATATTTTAGTGTTACCTCATATACTGATCTCAGCAGAAAGAAGAGGCCACCCTAAGCAATCATGCCTCCTCTATGGTGGTTGATAGTACAGAAGGCAGAATCTGAGCAGAAATAAAAAGGTCCAACCAATTTTGCTTTATTTCTCATTCTCTCACCTCTATGGCTAGCATAATTAGTCCTCTGCCTAGGCCTCAATGCCCACAATACACACATCCTTTTTCAAACCACCTCTGCCTCATCAAGTATGAATTCCACTTTTAGTTCTCTTGATTAGGTTTGACAAAAGAAGACAGAAGAAGAGGAGTTGCCCTCCTCTCCTCTTTGATGAGATATATATCAACAAGTTTTCTTTTTCCTTTTCAGAAAAGAACACATGAATTAGTGCATTTTTTAAGAACACATTTTTGGTCTCCTCTTTCCATTTGTTTTAGGGGAAAGAACTTTAAAATCTATATAACAAACAAAACTTTTTCTTCCTTTAAGAAATGTGGTACTTTTTTACTCTAACAATGATAGAAAAATATTGTCAATGTATGGTAACTATGAAAATCCTCTGTACAGTAAAAAACATTTATATTTTTCAAGAACTATGATATCTTTTAAGTTATGACCGAGTAATACTGGTTTCTCTTTTTTTCATTAAGTCCACTAAAGTCAAAAGTTATCCAATCACCGTTATATTTCTACACTTTTTTTCTCTGCTCTGGCTGCGTTGCCAATGGATTCACAACAAAATCTTTAATCTGCAATAGCAGGTTAATCCTTGTACTTTACCTACTCTAATTTCAGATAATTCTCTGTGGTTTGTTTATTCTTAATAAATTTATTTGCAAATTACATTCAATAATTTTTCAGGTCACCAATGAGTCATTATTGACTACTTAAAAAAAAAACCCAAATGTATCATACATGGCAGGTTTAATAGTTCTCTGTATGAAAATCAGCATTTTAATGCTGTTCTTTTGCTTTTTTTCCCACGCAAAACAATACTCCTTTCCAAATTCCTTTCTCTTTTTCTCTTTCTCAGACACATCACAATTTACAGCTACAAATGTAGTTTAAATTGTATTCTGAGAGATAAATTAGATCAATTTGATCTATTGAAATAAGAGCTCCTAGTAAAGTTTTCTGCCAAGGACACAAAAGTGAAAGATGGCTGACTAGCCCTTGGCAGGAAGTCTGTTCCTATGAACTATATAAATAATTGAACTATATTGGGTATAAAATGCCTTTGCCTTCATTAGCATCAATGTCTAAACAAGTGGATGAGAAGCTTATATATAATTGCTCAAATACCAAATGATTGAAAATTTCATCAAGAACAAATTATTTCTCTGTATATGCTACTAAATAGAGGAGACAAATCCATTTGTATATATACACAAAAACAAATCATGCATTTGAAATAGTAAGAATAATAAGGTTACTATATAAGGAAAATAATGCATATTTGAGCAAAATTAATCAATGTTCAACACAATTAATAATCAATAATGAATTCATTGCCAACTCAGAAAAAAATGATTGGTTTCAGAATACCTCATATTGGTTTGAATAAATATTAGCTTCACTGAAAATATCTACTTAACAAGATATCTAAGCAGTAGTTTTCTCATATGTAACTATATTTGACTCAACGATAGCTCAATGGAAAGATTATTTGAGATTTTAAAAGTCTGAATGTAAAGGTTTATGATTGATAGATAATACATCTTATTTATTAGTTTTCTGTGATTCCTTTCCCCTGCCTGGAAATCTGGAATCAATGCATTAGATTAAGTCTACCAGCCATAACAGTGCAAGGGATGTGAAAACATTTTCAGACTACAAGATGTGTCAATATTTTTAAGTAACTCAGTCACATTTTCTGATAAAAAAATATTCAACTTTAAATCCAGTTTTCCAAACTATGTTAGCATCTCCTTCTGCTGAGTGATATACCATAGAGATTGAGTTCAATTAGTACAATAGAATTCAAAATGCTATGTGTTACTCTTAATGTTTAGAGATTAATTTTAAGGAAATATTTAGTGAGTCAATTTGTATTTAACATTTGTATAACACTAATTATTTGTCAGATTTCACTTATATTAACAGAAAAAATGTTTTTTTTAAAAAAAAAATTGAGCAGGGGGTTGTTACTAGGGATTGAACCCTATGTAGCTTAACCTCTGAGACACCTCCCCAAACTATATCTATATATCTGTATATCTATATAGAGATATATATTCTTTTTTTTTCTTTTTTGTAATTCTGAGATAGAGTCTCACTAAATTTCTTAGGGCCTTGCTAATTTGCTGAGTCTAGCTTTGAATTTGCAATTATCCTGCCTCAGACTCCTGAGCCTCTGGTATTACAGGTGTATACTATCACTCCTGGATCAGAAAGTGTTTTTCAAATGCCAACAATTACCTTCATCTCTTTTTCACATTGTGCTTCTTCTCCCCTGTTGCTTTAGGTAACAGTCCTGAGATATTTGTTTTGGAACTGCTCATCATTCATTCTTTTGTTAAAAAAATATATTTTAAAAAACTTTCTAATTTTAGAGCTATTTTAATTTATAAAAAAGTTAGATGGCAATGCATTACCATACACTCCTCCCATGATTTCCCTATTATTAGAATCTTGAAATAATATGGTACAGTTCTCAATGATGCAATAGTGAGATATTATCAGTCACTAATGTGCACACTTTATTCTTTACTCATTCTTCATGTAATTCCAATATGATTGACCCCACCCATATCTTTGGATATGAACATATTATTCAAGGTAAACCAAATTGATCATTTCATTTTCATGAATACTCTGATTTATTTGGAGATGGACAATAAGTAGGGGATTATATCCTTGAAATAGTTGGATAAAGGGAAACTTTATCTTGGATAATGACAGGCTATCTTGTTCTACACCAATCCACTAACTGAGAACAACTAAAATAGCTGGAAAGTCAATCTAAAACAGCTATTCAAAGAAATTGGGAGTGGGGTAGCATGAAAACTCCAGAAGGTAAGTCTGGCATTGAGCATCACTTTCCTCTCAGACATTTATCATGTAAAAATGGAGTAAAGGAAGGAGAGACTCTGAGCAGAAAGAATCAAATGTGTGACTTAGAGGCTGAGCAAACTTTCATCCATGTCATAGGCTGGGGACTCAAGAGTGGATCTTAATAAATACCTGAAGCTTTCATTTGTGAAAATAAAGATCTAAAACCTAATAGTAAGATCAAACAAGAAAATAATAATTATTACAAGAATTAAGAAAGCTTTACATTATCTCAGTTCTGGATGTATCAGGGCAGTGTTTTTTTTTTAGCAGTGGCAATCACCAACACCCTACCCCCACCCTATAGGGGACATCTAGGTGATATTCTTAGTTGTGGTACATTGCTGCAATGTTTTTGGCATGCAGTGGGTAAAGGTAAAGGTAAAGGGTGATATTAAGCAACTTATAAAGCATAGAACAACTCTCTTTAACAAATAACTATTCAGTCCAAAACAACAAATTGCATTGTTTTGTAAAAATTCTGATTTAAGGTAATTTATGCTGACTTGACAGCTAAAAGCAAAATCTGGACGTGCTCTCTGAATTATATCCATTATTTTTATACTTTATTTCTTCACTTAACCAAAAACTAAATCCAAATTTTTCAATAAAAACAAAAAATAAGCAAAAATGAAGAGATAAAACAGATTATATATACATATTTATATGGTGGTGCACACCCTTAATCCCAGACTCTTGGGAGGCTGAGGCAGGAGAATTGCTAGTTCAAATCCAGCCTCAGCAACTTAGCAAGGTCCTAAGCAACTCAGTGAAACCCTGTATCTAAATAAAATATTAAAAAATGGCTTGAGGGGCTCAGAGATTAAATTCCCAAGACCATAAAAAATCATATCCAAAGAAATTTAGAAATTAGAATATTCAGATTCTTATTTTAAACAGTAACTGTTGATGAGTTGCAATGAAAAAAAAGGAGAATCTTACAAAAACTTGGACGCTTTTTAAAAATAATCGAATTGATAATGGAATTAAGAATTAACTCTTAAGTGACACCAAAAAATATTAGGAAGAACATAAAAATTGTGAATAGCACAATTACTTAATTTTGGAACTTAATTAACTTAGATAAAATGCTACACTGAACAACTTATACAGTATAACGTGCTATAGTTTCAACTGTTGTTTGTGCATTTGTAAAAAGCAACCAACCATATGTTGTTCCACAAAGCAAATAAACCTCAACAAATTTTATAGATTGATAATATGCAGTGTGGTTTCTCTAATCACAATAAGGTAGGAAATGAACAAACAAACAAACAAACAAAAAACCAAATTGTTCCTGCATTTGAAAATTCTGAAGCATTCATACATAGATAATACTTTATTAATAAAAAGCATGTTAAATATTTAGCATAATACTTGGCATGTAAGGTTGTATTTTTATATCTATTGTTATAATTACAGCATAAAACTCTAAATTTGTACTCAAAAGTTAAATAAGTGACATACTTAAAGATATACATTTATGTTGTTAGGCTATCTATACTTTTTAGCTCTGATTTCCTTTAGCTGATCCATTTTACAAAGCTTGGCAAGATGGTTGCCTGTAGCCTCACTCTACAGTCTACAGTCTTAGAAGCCAAAGGTGATACAGCCTGTCTATTCCATAACAATTTCAAATTAACTAATTTTTAACCAAAATATAACTTAGTTCAGGAAAGTACAACACACATTTATGAATATGTAACTTTATGTATAGATCAAGTTAAAGTAAGGGCAAATTTTTAACCTGCACTCAGGTGAAGAGCAGAATGTGGTTCTATCAGCTATTTCAAGCCTTTTTTTGCTTCAACAGTCAAATAAATAATCAAAGTGAAGACTACAAAATATGAAAAATACTGCAAATTAAAACTTGTGGGATGCAGTTAATAACATGACTAGAGGGCACACACACAAAAAAAAAAAAAGAAAGAAAAAAGAAAAAAACATGGGGCACAGCCTGGGCACTCATCCATTAGCAGAGTGAGCCACTTGTGAAGACAGATTTATTCTTTCGTAGCTCTGGATGAGGAGGCCAAGATCAAGACATTCGTTTCTGAGGAAAGCTTTCTTGGCTCTTCACAGACAGAAGCAAAAGGGAGAGAGAGGAACTCCCTGTTCTGACATGGCAGAAGAGAGGAAGACTGCCACCCACTCCCACAAGCAATTTTAATGCAGCATTAATCTAATGTATTCACAAGGTTCGACTTTTATGACCTAAACACCTCCCAAAAGATTCCATTTTTCAGTGTGGTTGCACTAGAGATTATTTTTTTCCAACACATGAATTTTGGAAGACACAAAAACATTTAAACTATTATAAATATTATTCAAAATTCTGAGGAGATTAATTGCAGGATGTTTTAGGAAGCTGATAAAGCAGTTTTTCTCAAAGGAACTTAAAGGAAATAAAATGAAGTCAATAACACAAATAGAAGAAATAGATAAGCACAGTAAGAATAGAGATGCAAAATAAACAAGATTTAAATAAGAAATCTTTTACTATGGTGTGTGAGGGAGAGGTCAATTGTGAAGGAATACGTAGCCATGTATAGCTTTAGGACTGATTCTGAGTGACAGAGACACCCAAAAAAAGGAGGCATTAAAGTGAATTTAGTTAGAAGGTAATTGATTGCTCTGGTCTCAATTGCCCAGCTATGCAACTTTATTTTTGTTATTAAAATAAAAGTAAAAATAAGTGTTTGAGCCAAATTTGCCTAGCAGTGGACTGGCCTCTTGTGACAGATTTTTAAGAAATGTTTTTATTTTTTAAAAAATCGTTTGTTCTTTCTGCTCAAAGAGGAAAAATTACCATAGACACTGACTGGCCATGTTTACATATTTGTACTCAGTACAGTTTAATGTAAGATGTGCTATTCACACTAATGTCAGAAATGCTTACCAAAAGTCCATCCAAGTTATGATACCTGATACAGGTTAAACTTAAACTAAAACCAAATGCAAGGTTGCTGCATTTGTTTCCCAGTGTATCTTTAAAATAGAATGCAATCCTAAGAAAATATTAGTAGAAGTTTTAAGTAGAGGCTATATTTTATGGTTTGGATGTGAGATGTCCTCTAAAAGTTCACATTTGAGACAATGCAAGAAGGTTCAGAGAGAATTATTGGGTTGTGAAAGTCTTAACTCAATTAGTGAATTAATTCCCTGAAAAGGATTAACTGAGTGGTAATGGTGGGGTATTGGGGGTGTGGTTTTGGGGTATATATTTGCATCTGGCAAATGGAATCTGTCTCTGCTTTTGCATCACCATATGTGCCACTTCCTTCTGCCACACTCTTCTGCCATAATATTCAGCCTCACCTCAAGCCCCAAGGAATGCAGCCTGCTGTCTATGGATTGAGAACTCTGAAACTGTTAGGGCCCAAATAAACTTTTCCTCTTAAAATTGTTCTCATCAGATCTTTTAGTCACTGCAGCAAAAAAGCTAACTAAAACACTACGCATTGTATGTGGGCCTAGGAATGAGTCCAAGAGGTCTCCAATGTGATCTCCTTTCATCACTGAGGCTAGGAAGTAATGGTGCCGCCCTTCCAGATATAAATATCCAGGGACCTCTACCAGTATAAGCAGAAAAGACACCAGAAGATAACATGGGGATATAACTTGAGACAGGTAAGTTTTATGCTTGTTAGGTGCATGCTGATTTTTTTTGCATAGGATCAGGAAGAGTTTTGGTGACTTCTGAAAATGAGGTCAATTGTCCCATGGATGGAATTTATTTTGTTTTCTGGTACTAAGGATTCCTTTCTTACTCCAAATAAGGCTTCGGCTTGGCAAAAAAATATTGATTTCATTATTTTGATACCTTTTCATTTTTTTTCCTTAACTGATAGTAACAGTTTTCTAATTCTAGTTTTCAAATTATGAAATCTCTTTTCACACCCTTGGGTATCCAAAGACTTTTCTGTGTGTTACAAAGTGTGCCTCATATGCATAGGACAGAGGAGGTGGCAACTGAAATTCACATTTTTTAACTATGATAATTTCTCAGTGAAATGGGAAATTGTCTTTAATATTAATTAAAATTAACTGAGGTAGCAAATCATTTACATATATTGATAAAAATAATCTTGACAGTCAATTTGTGAAATGCATCTAAATTGCTTTTGAAACCAAGCATTAGTTTTTCGTTGTTGTTGTTGTTTTTTGTGACATTGTATAAAACAACTCCTCTGAAGATGACTTTATAATATTAATATAGCATATAGCTGGTGTAAAACATCATATTAAGTTTACTTAAAGATAAGAAGAAAGGATATTAATTCTGGTATGATTTATCACAAAATTCAAATTAATCATGTTTTAGTCTATGAATTCTTACTGTGAAATTTTTTATCAAAGAAAAGTTTCAAATTTTAAGAAACTTATTTCAAACATATATTAGAGAGCAACTCTATATTTTTATTCCTCTTGGCCACATTGAAGACACTCTCAGGCAACTGAGGTCACCATGTACAAAAGTGAGTTGCTGCTACTGCTTCAGCCAGAAGGCAAAAACTCTATCTAGCAGTCACTAGGAGATGTGTCACAGTTTTCCCAGCTGTAAATTTCTCTTTGTATGTGTTGCAAACATGCCCAAAACTATGATTGTGATAGCTTAACATTTATTTCCATTAATATATTGACACCAGAGTGAAACATGGTGGCCTGGGACAAAGAGATTTGGTGTTCTCATGATGAACCACCCCCATACTGGCTAGTGATAAGCACAGTCACAAATCATGGATAGCTGGCAAGGTCCTCTGCCCTAATTTGTTTTTTAAATTTTCATTCAGGCAGAGTGACTTCATTACATCCCTGCAAGCAAGACCCCAGGCATTGTGTGAGAGAGATTTACAGCCAGTAAGACAGCCATTTCAGTCTGCAGAGAAATCCCATCACTTGCCCATTGTACTTTCTCCATTAGTTTGGGGAAATGGATTTCATATAACATAACTTTGTTTTGTTTTTCCTCTCTTTTTCTTTTTTAGAATGACGTGCAGATTCATATATATATGAAGGGATTTTCTGTTGAACATGAACATGAAGAAACAACTGGCATTCATTACTTACTCCAATCACAATTGCATAGAAAATCAATATATAAATCTCTTTAACATTTTTTTCCTGCTATTCCTTAAATATAATTCCTCTTTCCCTTTAAATGCTGAAAAAAATATCCAGCAGATTGACTCCAGGTGAGTTTATACATTCTGACATAAGGCTGGAAATATGATGGAGAAAGAATGTATCATGTCAAACACTCTCAGCCATATTGTTGACAAACCAAATCTTGTCAAGTCCTGGACAGTTTTCTTTCTACCAAACCACCTCTCCTGCTTGAGCCATAGCATTAAAACTTGGCAGATCAACTTTGAAAACTGACAGAAATCTTGTTGCCTATTTACTGTTGTTTGGAGAGTAAACAGTCCAACTGAACTATTAGGGAACTTTGACACCATAAACAATTTAAGGAAACTTCAATTTGGCACAATGAAAACAACTCGATTGAAAAGATTTTGAGCAGAAGCATACTGGAAAGAAAACCTCTTTCCTAGAAAACAATATATTTCTCAAGCAGAGGAGCCATTTAAAATAGCACATAATTTACTGGTTAGAGATAGTCAAAAAATACTATCCTTTCATGTTTGTTCAATTTGTTTAGCAATAAAGAATGTCTACATTTCTTTTTAAAAATATTAGTTTTTGTCTTACCAAGAATAATGCTACCATATGATTGAAATTTTATAGAATATCATATTCTGCTCTGCTCTCTAAAAGAATTAGATTTACGTTTCCTAACACTATCTAAATTTAATCCAAAACTGAAAAGAAATAGGTTTAAAGAGATAAGCAAAGGACAAGATCTATCTAATAGTGATGAAAATAGATTTGTTTATTAAAACTTTCCTAAAATTTTCTTGATATGCAAACATGAGTTTTAAAACCACTCAGAACCAAATCTAGGATGTGTATATTTTATTCTCACGGATTTTGTATTCCCTGGAAAAAAATATTTTCCCTGTTTTGATATTGGACTTAAATTTCAACCCAGAATTGTGAATCTAAACATAATACAAACACTGTTCATAGTAACTTCATTAAATACTTCATTTACATACCTCTCAAAGATATGTGCCAATAATGTCAAAGACGTGCCAATAATGTCACTAATAACTACTTTATTCTCAACTTCTAGCTCAGCAACTGCAAGTGTTGTCAGTTGAAATACTGTTTGCAGATGTATGGGCAGTGTCTGCCCTGCAGGCTCTCAGCCTATGTATTGCCCAGGAGTGGTGAACTTTGACCATATTTACTATTGTTTTTTTGTATTGATGTAATAAATCAGAACTATGTCAGTTCTGAAAATTGTTGGCAACATGTTTTTACATTCCCAGAGGTAAGGGCTTTGTGTTTTTTCTTTAGTATACATAGAACAAACTATTGTGAAAACAGAAAACAAAGTAAAATGGAAATTAATATTTTTGACTCAACTGGAGGTAAGCCAATTATTTCTTTTTTTCTAATAAGCTAAGAATAATGAATATGCCATTGCAACTCTTGGGTTATTACACAAACTCCTTCTGAAAATCATGCATTTGATGTTTATTGATTGTAATGGTATATCTTATTAAATTTTGTTTAAACTTATATATGTTTTGTGTTAAAATTAATAGTAGATCATGTTGATAAATAATGTAAATCAATTTCGAAAGACAGAGAAGAAGAGCAGATCACATCATGGAAATGACACAAATTCCTTTACACAAATGGAATGTGTCAGAGATTGTCTTTATGTATTTATTTATTTATTTTCAGTGTAATGAAGAGCAGTTCAGTAACATAAAGGTATGTTACTCTTGTGTCCCATAAAAGGAAAGCAATTTATTTTCCTTATTCAATAAAATAGGATATGGCTAAGTATTTCTGAAAAAATTCAACCTTTACAATTATCTAAATTTTAACTGGCTACTGTGTTTAGATTTTCAATTTTCCTTCCTTTATTCCCTGCCAGTTTTGAGAGAGTGTTCATATGCCTCACAATATGCTGAGCCCAAGATGATCAGCCAAGTCTTGGCTTCTTTGAGAGCTTAAACCCTTTAAACTCAGTGCTCTTTCCAGCTGGCAGGTCAGCAGCTCTGAGCAGACACTGCAGGTTTCTGCTTAGTTAAGTTTCCACAAATGCGGCTCTGCTTATTCTTAGTGAGAAAGGGGAAGAGTATCTGCCCTGTGAACAATTCTATCCATCTTCCTTTTCTTAGCTTGCTGTGTCTAATCTGTTTGGCATTGCAGGTTCTTTCTTTTTCTTTTCTTTTCTTTTTTTCTTTGAATTTATAAGTTTTTGATTGACAGATATTATTAAAAAACAGTAGAGATGTTAATGTTTTTCGCTCCTAGAGACATATATTTACTTCTCATGAAACCTGCAAACATTTCACTCAATTTCCCATTTTACATTAATAAACATGTTTGGTAAAATAATACTCCATAGTTCTCTTAAGATGTTGGCTTTTATATAGAGATTAAGGTTACAAAAAGAAAAACTGTCTTTCTTTAATCACATTTCATTCTTCATGTCTAAGCTTTAATTCAGACATTTCCTCCTTAATGCCTGAACTCTTGTTCAAACACTGACAGCTTTTCTCAGAGTTACAAAGATGACTCAAAACAGCTAAACGAAGTTTGAATGGCTGTTTATTCTGGACATTTTCTCCAAGTTGTTATCAAAAACTCCACATAAAAATAAATGGAATTTTAGGGTAACATGTGAAAACTCAGTATTAGCTTAACCCAACTCAAATACATTAGAATTAAGACACAATGAGTGCATATCAAGATGTTCTCATTTTTTGAGTGTTATGTAAAGGAAAGATCCCTTGTTTGCATCGGTTTTGTCTGATCAGTTTGATCTTATGATAAAATCTGATAAATTATCCAGCTAAAAGAAACATGCAATAATGCCATGTATTGTGTGACTTATTAGATTTGGTTGTGGACAAATAATCAAAATAATAATAATAGTTACCATTGATTTGGGTCTCATGTGTAACAAGAAGCTTATACATAATATATTTTAAACTGACAATTCTGAATCTCTCTTTAGCTGTCATTTATTCTTTTTTATTTTCACCTGACTTACTATGTTTTGTTTTCCTGAATTTTAACTAATGAAAAAACCATTCCCATGGCTTATTAATTATATGTTTTGTTCTAAATAGTTTGCCTTAAACTAATTTGGGATTTCTGACCTAGTGTTTTTTAAGTGCCTTTGGACAAGGAAATGGTTTTCTTCATCTGTGAACAATAAAATTACTCCATAATTTGAGTATATGTAATAGCCTCACAATATATCAGGGAGAGGAGGAAAAAATGCTATAAACTAATCAGTGGAGTGGGAAAGTATATTCAAAGGAATAGGAAGCAGAATGTAATAGACTATTCAAAACTTCTACATAAAGTCACACTGAATATGATAAAAATAATGACTTTAATATTTTTTTTCTTTTAAGTTGTAAAAAAAATATTATTTTTTTTTATTCCTAAACTCATCTATCAAATTTAGAAATGCCTTTTGGTAACCACTGTTCCTCTTTGCCCCTGCAATAACCTGAATCATAATATAAAAATATTTCATTTTTGACATCTCTGACAGGAAGATGATTTTCCAACTGAAAATCAGAAATATAAAAAAAAAACCCATCATGTACTTTAAAAATTGGCATCACAGCTTTCATTAAAAAGTGGCTGCAGTAGAAAATTAAATCAAAGAAGTAATGATGATGAAGTATTTATTTATTCATTTATTTATTTTTTAGTTTCAAAAAGCTGTAACTACATATACAGGGCAGGGGACAAAGGCAAACAGAGGACTCGGTAACATCTATAGACTTATAAAAAAGGTCTGTCTGATTCTCTGAGAAATGGAGTTTCCCATGGTCAACTCCCAGCTCAAACAGTGAGGGATCTAGCCTCACAGAAACCTCAACTTACATATTTTACTAACCAATAATCCACTGCAAAGTGGAGAAACAGAGAATAAGGAAATCCAGTCCACACAATTCCTAAAAGTCAGCTTCCTGGAACACAGAGCAAGTGGAAGAATAGAGAGCAGATTTGAAGGGCTAAGGAAAGAATATCCAGTACAACTAAAAAAAATTAAAATGTATGAAGTATTCAAGCCATTTAGCTAAAGAGTAAATTTCCTGGTAAAGTGAGTATAAAATACCATAAAAATATAAAATATCATAACAAGAATATAAAATATATAATAATCATCCATCTCCATTGAAAATGGAAAGTGGATAATTTCCATTTCACTGAATAATAAAAAGGGTTATTTTATCACATAATAAATTAATAATTGGACTTTAAGTTAGGTTATAGAACAGGTTTTTAAGATTTTAGATTTTAAGATTTTTTTAATAGAAAACTCCATAACTAAAAAACTCTAATAGTTGTCTGTACCAGTAAAATGTTTGCCACAATGCCGAAAAATATTATCTTTTCTGACAAGCAGAAAACAGTATACTTTAACAGAGATGGGAAATAGAATGTAGTTAAGGTTGAATATGAAATTAAATTTCACTTCCTGTTAAATCTGGGAAAAAGGATACTTTTCACTCAGAGTAGCTGACTCTTACCACTGGTGATGAAAATAAGCTTCTTCCTGCTCTCTCACTATGTAAATTGTCCATGCCTCTTGCATTTTGCCAGGGGTATTGTAATCAGGGTCATAGAATTCTGATGATATATAGTAAGTTTTCTCAACAAAAAATAAACTACTTAGTCTCTCAAGTACAAATATACTATAATATTTTTATAGGGTTAATTCAGACAGAGGTTATTTGGGCCTTTCTGGTGTGTGTGTGTGTGTGTGTGTGTGTGTGTGTTTTCATTAGGAAAGGACCAAGGCATTCAAGCAAAAGAAATGTGAGTAATGTTTAATTCATTGTCTCATAAGGGGATACTTAAATCATCATGTCCTTTTTAAGTCCCTTCCTGTGTTTAAAGAATCAAACAGAAAGCATGATAGGCAGGGAGGGGTCTTCTGGCTTCTACTAATACAGGAGGCTTTTTTTTTTTTTTTTGTACCTTGTAGTTCTTTACAAAAAGATTACCAGATGAAGATGACAGTCTCACACCTAAAAAGATTCTAGGAAAATTCCTGTCTAGTGATAACTCAATAAAAACTGTCTAAATAATGTTTCCATCTCATTTTAATAATCACTTCCTTTTTACTGTAGGAATATGGTTTTAATATAGATCTACAGGGAATGAAAAGGGCTAAAGATCAGAAGTTTCATTTTAAAGAATTCTAGACCATCCTGTTCTTGTCTACAAGACCTTTCTGAAATGTCAGGGGGAACAATGGACAAAGTGATTATAATACTTGCATTCCCAGTTTTGTCACTTACAAAATAAATGCCATTAAGACTAAAATACATTGGAGAAGTTTATTGCATCTTCTATCAAGATATGTCTTCCAAAGTAGGAACACTCTTAACAAAGTCATCCAATGACAAAAACAAAAACAACAGCAACAGCAGATGTGTTTAAATCCCCACCATAATTCAAACTCATAAAGTATTTTATTTTTATTATTATTTTGGAGGGGGGGTACTAGGGATGGAACTCAGGCTCACTCAACCACTGAGCCACATCTGCAGGATTATTTTGTATTTTATTTAGAGACAGAGTATCACTCAGTTGCTTAGTGCCTTGCTTTTGCTGAGGCTGGCTTTGAACTCATGATCCTCCTGCTTTAGCTTGCATCACTGCACCTGGCTCATTAAGTATTTTAAATGGAATAGCTCATTCATTCTTATACCTTTTTTTTAGTAAGAATTTGTAAATGCAAGGAAATTAAAGAAAATATAATTCCAGTGCACCCAAAACCAAAGGGTAGTCAAGATTTAGATCCCAGCAGCCTAACTCATAGTAACTCAGAGCCACTCAGAGCCCTGCTATGGCTCTTCTTTAAACATAGCTTTATTGATACTGCAGCTTCTGCTTTAAATACAAAACAAACAAACAAAAAACCCAAACAGGGTGGCTTTAAAAAATCAGAATTTATCAATTTACAATTTTAGAATTTAAAATTACAGAAAATTTATTTTTGTCTCAGTTTCACATACCAAACACAAAAATACCCTAAAATTTGAACTCAAGTAATAAATGGAGGAGACTAAAATCAGTTAAAAAAAAAAAAAACTTGCTGAAAGTGAGGGATACAAATTGGCAAGCTTAAGTGTTTGCAATGTAAATTTATCAATAGACACTACAGCCCTCCATAAACAAACTCAAGAAAGAGACTTCAATGTGTTCTTTGGTATAAAATGATAATAGAGTAAATATATTCCATAATTTAGAATTTGATTATTCCCTTCATGCAAAGCTCAAAGTAAGGATCTCTCTGTATGTCCATCAACATGTTTAGTGTTTATTCCTTTATACAGTGGTATTTTTTAAGAATAATTAATAATTATATTTTGTTTAAACCTAGATAAATACATTCACACTCTTACCATGTAAATGTAAAGATAATTTACATTCATTCATAGGAGTATAATGACCATTCACTTTTTAAATAATCAATTTATCTATTTTTGGTCTTCATCGGATAATTTTATAGTAGTGTTTTACTAAGATAGTTACAAAACATCAATGGTTTAATATATATATATATATATATA
>NW_025999842.1:14981960-14991512 GCF_001458135.2 Marmota marmota marmota | reverse complement strand
AGTAAAAAAAAAAAAAAAAAAGAATATGGAACTATCTATATATCTATAGCAAAAGACGCCAGTTTCTCTGACAAACTAATGTTTTGGAAGAGGCAGTGGGATTTTAAAGAATGAAAGAGACAAAGGTAATCTGAGCATCAGTTGCAATATTTATACCTTATGTCCCTCTTTCTTCAAACAAAAGCAACTGTAAAAGGGATCTTGATGGTTTAGTCAGCTTTTCTGCTGCTTTGACTAAAAGACCTGACAAGAACAACTGTGGGGTAGGAAAAGTGTATTTAAGGATGCACAGTTTTGGAGGTCTCAGCCCATAGATAGCAGGGTCCATTCCTTGGGGCTCGAGATAAAGATGATCATCATGACAGAAGAGTGTGTAAGAGAGAAGTGGCTCACATGATGATAAGAAAACAGAAAGGAAGACTCCACTCCAGATACCAAATATATACCCCAGAGGCACGCCCCCAGTGACCCACCTCCTCCAGCCACATCCTACCTGCCTTTAGCTACCTTTCAGTTAATTCCATCAGGGGATTAATTCACTGATTGGGTTAATATTATCATAACCCAATCATTTCACCTCCAAACATTCTTGTATTTCCTCACACATGAGCTGTTGGGGGATACCTTACAGTCAAACCATAACACTTGATATCACAGAGTATTTCAAGATATTAAAAATTGTTGCTAATTTTTGCATTTATCAAAATATCAGTGGTTATGAAAAAAATCAAAATTTTCAATTAGATTTTTGTATTATACATTTGATGAGCAAAACAGAATACTTTCTGGGAATTCTTTAAAAGCTTGTAGCAAAACATACAAACCCCACTCCCCAAAAAAACTGATGAGGACAGGGATGATTGGCAATATGTTGAAAACTGATGAAGTTTAATGATAGGTACTTGAAGATTAAATAAAAATGTCTCCCTATATGTTAAAAAATTCTGTAATAAAAAGTTTAAAAATAAATACATTAAAAATAAAGTTCAGAAATAAATATTTTATATTATGTAAAAACATGAAGAATATATTTTAAATAAATTACTAAAAATATTATACACTAATAAAAGAATGACTCTAAAAAAGATAAGAGCATTCTAAAGAGATGAGAAACTGTTCCAGATATTTAAGTAATCATGTAGTTAAAATGATGTAAATTGCAAGTTAAAGGAAAGTATATTGGATACCAAACCAAATAATAAATACATCAACCCAAACTAAGCTATGACTCCTTATGGGATACATGTACAGCAACTGTTTTCTCTATCTTTCATGCATTTATTTGAAATTTCTTTTTCCTGTCATGCTCACCAACACTTTCCTTTACAAGCTATGGTTTTTGAGTCCTGTTTAAGATATACTTCCCTACTCTGATGCCATGAAAATGTTTTTACTATCTAGGAGAGGTATACCTAATATATTGATATCCTAATAATAACCTAGTAATATAAAAATGTTCCAAATGAAAAGATGAGGGAAAAGTAGCTTAAATAATGGGTAATTGGGTGAATGTTAGTAAAGCAGAGTGCTAAGATAAATAATTTTAAAGATAAGAGCTCAGAAACAGATGTGTGCATAGGTAGAAATTTAAAATATGAATGTTCCAGCATTGATTGATGAATGATACTATGTCAAGTTTTCTTAAGGAAACAATCAGATACATAGAGAAAAAAATGAAATTTAAAGAACCATGAATAAAAACAATAGAAAAAAATAAATATGTTCATGAGTTCAAAACAGGAAGAAGATCTTAAGACTAGAAAATTAAAACTCACAAAGGAAAGGATAAATAAGCATGAAAAAATAAAATGACAGAAAGCAGAAGCTTAAAATAATGCTAGCTGGGAAAATACAGATGCTGGACATATAATGTAAAGTTTCTGCTGTTTTGATAAAATCTTGTATATCATAACAAACAGGAAATTGGCTATCTGTTGTATTAATGTTTATATTTTGAAGAGGTAATATTTTGTAATAAAAGAAAATAAATCAAGAGACCTGTTTTAAAAAGTGAGCATAATTGATCTATAAGAGATATAAAGAAAAACAAAATTTACTAAAGATAAACAGTAATAATCTTTAGTATAATAAACGTATCTTGTAGGACATATTCCAATTGAAAACTTTAGAAACTATCAAAAGAAATATAAAACACAGAAGACAAAATTTTGCAGAGTTGTTCATGTCCTAAACTTTTTTTTTTTTTTAGTTTAGACATGTAGCCAAAAGCACAGTTTTTTGTTGTTGTTGTTGTTGTTGTTGTTGTTGTTGTTGGAATTGAACCATGGGATTCTTAATCACTGAGCCACATCCCCATCCCTTTTTAATTTGTTTTGTTTTGTTTTGTTTGTTTCATTTTGTTGAGAAAGTGTATCACTAAGTTACTTAGGGCCTCACCAAGTTTCTGAGGCTGGCTTTGAATTTGCAATCCTCCTGCCTCAGCCTCCCCAGCTTGTAGGATTATATGCACATGCCACTGTGCCTGACCAACAAATCTTGAGTGGTTGGTGTATTTTAAAATCAATTTAACCTTGTAATCTAAACCTGCATAAAAATATAGAATATTTCCATCACTCCATAATATAACCCTGCCAACTTTAATTTACTCTCCTCCATGGAAAACCAAATTGCTGATTTCTATGATTATAGGTTAGTTTTGACTTGTGATCTAAATCATAATATAAATGGAAATATACAAGGCTTACTTTGTTTCTGACTTCTCTTGGTTTTTTTTTTTTTTATTTGACCACATTATTGTATATATGTCACTTACTCTTTTGGTAAATTCTTTAGGAATTACAATAAACATCCTGATGTCATAACAGTCTATACTTAATATCATGTGCTTTATGTATATTTTATATACCCTATAGTAGAATATATTGTTTTACCTGTTTCCTGTGTATTTTACTCTTTGGTCAGACATTTTACTTATATGTATTCTATAAAGACATTTTTTTTCAAATTTTATTTAGTTGATCCATTGTCTGTTTAAGAATCCAAGAGACAATTAAATGTACTTCATATTTATCCCAAAATTTACCACTTCTGGGTTCTGATTCATCATATACAACCAAGTTGCTATCTGATGTCATTTCATCCAGAGAAAGTGCCTTTAATATGTGCTATATTTTCTGTGTCTAGTGACTAATTCTCTGCCTTTGTCTGAAAAAAACTTTAATTAGACTCTAATACAAAATATGTTCATTGCATGTGAAAATTTAGTCTTTCTTTAAATTATGAACTTTTTGCATTGTCTTCCATGTTGAATTATTTCTAGTAACAGGTCATCTTGTTCTTCTGTGTGTAATGCATCCTATTGATCTGCTTGTTTCAAGATTTACCTCTTGCCCTGGATTTTATAAAGTTAGCTAAAAACATAAGTAGGTGTGCTTTGATGTCAGTGTAAACTGCTTGTGTTTTGTTGAGCATTTCAGAACATATACAAACAAACATTAAACTACTGGATATTGTCATAGAGTTCAACGAACTTAATTCACTTTTTTTCTATCCACTTTTTAGTTTTGACAACTTCTATGGACTCTGTACATATTTTGTAATGTCAAATCTGTTGGAAAGACTATTTAGTGAGTTTTTCATTGAATAAAAATTTTTCAGTTCTGAAATTTCAATGTGGTTCTTTGTTTTTTGCAGTTTCCTCTCTCTAGCTCAAATTTCTTATTCATTTTCCCCTAATGTTAATATTTCCCTATATCCTTAAACATGTCTATAATAGGTATTTTAAATTGTCTGCTAATAACAAGAGCCTCATCATCTCTAAGTTTTTTTTTTTTATTCTTATTGCTTGTCTTCTGGCTATGGGCTCATTTTTTCTTTAAATCCCAAACTTTATTTTTAATATTATTATGCAACTAAAATAATTGTTTAAGAACATCCTCTCAGAAAATTAGAAATTCAACATATATGTAAGATGAACAAATTTTACTATTCATTAGGCTACTAAGAAAAATATCAATTCTTTAACAAAAATCTATGGACCTTACTATCTGAACACATTGATGGTGAATTTAGAGTTGAAAACAAAAGGACATATGATTGGGGGAGTCATTAAAGAATTCACAAATTTATTTTTAAAATTCAATTATATAAAATATGTCCTTTTTATAGCAATAAAATGAACTTAGAAATTAATAATGGAAAGATATCTAAAAATAACAAGATCCAAAAGCAAATGGCTGGGGATATAGCTCAGTCAGTAGAATGCTTGCCTCTTATGCACAAGACCCTGGGTTCAATCCTCAGTACCAAAAAAAAAAAAAAAAAAAAGAAAAAGAAAAGAAAAGAAAAAAAAAGAAAAGGAAAAATTAAAAAGCAATTTAGAAGATGTTCTTCATAGTATAAAACTAAAAACTCAGCATAATAGAAATGTGAAATGCAGTAAAATAGCACATAAATGGCAATTTATAACACTCAACTCTTGTAATAAAAAATGTTCTATGACTGGGCATGCTGGTGCTTGACTGTGATCGCAGAAATTTGGAGATTGCAATTTCAAGGACCACTTAGGCTGTTTAGGGAGACTGTCTCAAAGCAAAACCAAAAAAGGCTGGATGCAGTTCAGTAGTAGTTTGCTTGTTTAGTATGTGCAAAACTCTGCATTTGCTCCTCAGTTCCACAAGAAAAAAAACTGGTTTACACAACTTAACAGACAATATATAAAAAAAAAATCAAACAAAATTGAGTGGTAAAATAAAGTAATAAACATTTAATCTGTGGTCAGGTCAATGAATTGTAAATAAAACCAAACTTTGGCTCTTTGTAAAAATCAGAAAGTTGATAAAATTAAAATAAAAAACATGCACACTAATGAAGACATGACATCAAAACTTCAGAAGTCAAAATAATACAAAAGTAATGTTATAAATACATATGCCAAGGCCAAGAAATTTGACAAGTGAAATTAAATGGGGAAATTCCCTAAACAACACAAACCACCAAAGTTCATTCTAAAAGAAGTAGATAACTTGATTGGCTTTATATCTATTTCTAAAATTTAATTTATAGTTAAAGAACATGACCACAATGAAAACTCCAGGTATAGAATGCTTTCCAGCATCAATTCTGTCAAATATTTAAGAAATGGGAAAAAAATCCATTTTATACAAAATTTTACAGGAAATTGAAGAAGGGGAAAATGTCTTTCAACCAATTCTACAAGAATAGATTAGTTTACCTTGATACTGAAATCAGAAAAAAAATATTTCAAAAAAAAAAAAAGAAAATACAAACAGAAAATTGTGAATTAATTTTACACATGAACTCATATACAAAATTCTAAGCAAATTTTAGCAAATCTAATATAGTATATATAATATATATTATATAATGTATATATTATTATATCATATAGCAAATCTATATGATATAATAATATATATTTTAAAAGACTACATTATCACCCAATGAAATTTAAACCAACATGGAGTTTGGTTAATGTTTGAGAAGCAATTAAATATAATTCATCATAATAGAAGACTATAAAAAAAAAAAAAAAACAAAACTAGAGGATGATTTTTGCAAAGAGCCTTGGGAACATAGGGACCTCTCTCAACTATGAAATCAACAAACAAAAATTCAATTAAGTTTACCAATACTAGTAGTTAACACTTAGAAATAATTTTTTTTAAAAAATCACTTATGATAGCCAAAAATATAAAATAATTAGATTTGATTTACTATGAACTATAAAATTCTAAATGTTGCTTAAGTAAAGAACAAATTTATTAGAGCTAAGTATTGTATGCATATAGTGAACTTTTCAATATTGTTATTTTCCCCAAATTGATTTTTATATTCATTGCATAAGAAAAAACTAAGTGTTTTATAAATTTAAGTGATAATGCTGATTCTAAAAGGTGTATGCAAATGAAAAGGATATAGAATGTCCCAAACAGATTTTTAAAGGAAGAAATTCATAGAGTATATACTACTTAATTTCTAGAATTATTTTGGGGTATCAATCAAGACAGTATAATTTTGGTGTGAAGATAGACAATGGAATATCAAAAAGTACAGAGCTCAAGAGGCTGAGGCAGGAGGATTACAAGTTCAAAGCCAGACTCAGCAAAAGTGAGGTGCTAAGCAACACAGTGAGACCTGGGTTCAATCCCCCATACCCTAAATAAATGAATAAACATTAAAACTATCTCTGATATATAGTTTATATGCAGAATGCACAATACATGAAAGGCTATGAAACTTACTAATAAGAAAAAACTAACAAATGTGCAAAATATTTAAAGATACATTTACACAGAAGAGCTAGGAAGGAAATATTAATTAAATTTATAATAATATGCCACGACATAACTACTAGAATGAACAAGTTTAAAAAGATCATCTTATCAATAGCTGACAGGTGAAGAAACTGACCTTCTCGTGAAATGTGGGGGGGTGGTAATTAAAATTGGATAAAACAACTTTAGAATAATATCAGTATTCTTGAAATATTGGTATATTTGAAAAAGAAAAATTGTTTCAGTTGTGATCATATACTGATTTTTTTTTCTTGACTTTTGGTCTCTAAATGATATAGTATAAATACTATTTACATAGAATTTACATTTTATTGGGTATTATAATTAATGTAAATATGATTTAAAGAATGTACATACATTATATGCTAACACAACATCATTTTATATAAAAGATTTTAACATCTACAGATTTTGGCATCCACAGGGGTTCCTGGAACAAATCCTTTGTGGATACCAAGGGAAAACTATATATGTATGCAACATCACAGCTAAATCTGAAAAGATTGTGCTATGAATGAAGCAACAGAAAATGAGAATTTTGTATGATTCTGTGTGTATAAAATTCTAGAAAAATGCATACTAATCTACATTAACAGAATGCATACCAGTAATTGCCTAAGAATGGTTTTCAGGCAATGAGGAAGATCTCAGGGTATAAATTGCAAATAAGCCTAAGGGAATACTTAAGGGTAATGGACAGGTTCCTTATCTTCATTGTGTTAATGATTTCGCAGTTTCACATGTGTCAAAATTCATCATATCATACATCTGTAATATGTAGGATACATTGCATGCCAGTGACACATTATTCAAACTGTTACTCTCATGTAGCACTTATAATTCAGCTCCAAGAATTTTTGCTGGTTAATTTACTGGGGAAAATTGAATGTTCTAATTATGTTACATAGGATAATGTAACATCTCATTATGTAAATAAAAAGGTGAGTCCATGATAGAGTATAAGGTTATCTCCCATTGGGTTTTCCAGATGCATTATTTCATTTCTCTATTATTATATTGTGATAATTATTTTTCATATGAGATATTTAGCTCCAAGATAGAATTTTATTGATATATGATTGAGGAATAGTGTTTGGAGAAGCTGTGATATTATGCAATTGTTTTTCAATATATGTAGACTAACAAGGAGCATTATATATATATATATATATATATATATATATATATATATATAGAGAGAGAGAGAGAGAGAGAGAGAGAGAGAGAGAGAGACAAAAAAGTAAACTTTTATACATTATACAAGTATAAAATTTTAATATATAGCATCTAATGTATAAAAGTTTAATATATACCAGCTAATAATATATACATCAATTATATCGTATGCTTTGCTTTCCTTTTTATACTCAATGGCAAAAACAATGAGCAATGTATATGCCTTATTAAGGGTGAAGCATCTGAGAACTAAGTCATTAACATTCTAGATGTAATCTCTTATTTTTTATCTTATCACAGTATGGTCCTTATTTCTGGCAATAATACTTACTGCTTCTCAAATAAAAGTGGGAACTATATACCCTGAGCACTGCAAAAAGAATTGGAAGACAAGCTACTATATTCTGGAAATGGAAGGCGAATTATATCTACCACAAGAACTCCACTTTGGTAAAGATAGATACGTGATTGTTTAGAAAACATATTTTCTGAGCCCTCGAGGTAAAGTGTAAGATATGTATGGCTAAGCCGCTTTATTTAAGAATGTAAGTGTAATATTGTTGTAAAGAGAATACATAAAATGTTCAAGGGCCTTCGTTCATGTAAATGGACAGAATCCAAAAATAAAATTGACTGATTGCCTGCCCTTTAATTGTAAGTTCTATGTGAGCAGATTTATAAAAAGCACATTTTTATAACACCACCTGCAGAGATGATTCAGAAAATAGACCTCCTATTTGACATAAGCCAGAATTTGAATTCATGTAAAGTAGAAAAAAATTCATGGCATTTTCTACTTACTTTCTTCTCTCAACTCTAAGAATCTAGAATTAATGGGCCTTTGCTGTACTTTGAGGGGATGTACAACTATTACATTTACATTTATAAAGGAAAGATGACTCTATACAGCACCTACCTTATGAAAGTATGTGGCAGATATAAAGATAAGAGTTTGTCAAAGAAATATATGCCATTGTTATTCTAGGCAGAAAATATTTGAAATATGGCAAGGAACATTTTGGGCATTGTGGATATAAAGATAACTAAGTCAGAGTCCCTTTTTAAAAATGATTTATAACTACAGTGGAAACAAAACTGAAAATAGATCTGAAAAATCTATTTCTGAATCTGAAGATCTGAAAAATCTCTGGTAATAATGGTGTATGAAGTAACATAGAAAATTTTAACATGAAGAATTACGGTTTTACTACAGTTCCTGAATTGCAATCTTGGTTTGATCATAAACTAGTATTTTGAAAATAATGTTATTTTATGTTTTTGTTATATTCTATGTTGTACCTGTGAATACTTCCTACCTTTCTCACTTATTTTTTTTTATTTAAATTCTGATCATGATGCAGTTTAATTTTAAAAATAACTTATCTAAGGAGCAAGGGAAACAATTTACTAAGGCTCTGACAATTCTGCCATAGAATTCTACATAGTATGCATTTCCTCAGACTTAGAGTAATATGAAATGGTTAAATATGTATTAATTTTAGAAAAAAAAGAAACTAAACTACTGGATACCAACTTCCTGAAAGAGTATTTTCTTTATTTACAATTCTAAAAAATGTATAAGCTTGTTTTTCATGAAAACATTTTTAATGAAGGCATAAGTGTGAAAGTTACACATAAAACTCTTGCACACATTTATCCACAAGCTTATGCATGTAAAACCTGGCACTTATATCAAACCAGAAACACAGTCGACATTAAATAAAACAATTTACAAGATTGTTACGATTTTCAAGGTTTTATTTACAACAATGTGCCCATTTTGCCTACTCTCTGCATGATTTTGGCTTCTTTCATTGTCCAGGGTATTTGACAAAGTACATACACCATTGTTTTTTTCTACATTTTATCATGTGTAGATGATGATCCAGAAAAAATGGATTTCCAATAATATATAACATAGGTACTTCCTGAAATAACAAATAATCATTATAACAAATAATTTAATGGGATTGAGTGAAATATAATTATAATTATATAATATATAATTATAAAAAATACAGGCATGACCAGCCATCTCTCTCATAGGTATACACACATGTGTATGTATACATTTATATATATATATATATATTTTCAG